>NC_056745.1:904712237-904853320 GCF_019279795.1 Protopterus annectens
GGGGTGTATTTTCTGTTACCCATCCACTCGTCAAGGTTTCTCTTAGTGAGGGGCTCTGCCTAATGTAGTTAGGAATTTTGTTCCAAAGCATGGGGAGTCTCTGTGACAGGAATCAATCCCTCCAGCATGTTCTAGTTATTGTTGTGGTGAGGTTTAGCTCACTAGAGCAAGTGGCTCACAGTGACTTGGATTTCTTTAGGTGGAGCACGTCCATCAATTCTGAGTTGGACATGGCTTTTTAAGTTAGGCAGAAATCATCTCTGAGTAAGCGATATGCCACTTAGTACAGCCAGAGTTTTTCCAGTTGGGCTGCATAGAACATATGTTTGAGGCCAGTAATCCTCTTGGTGAGGTACTTTTGTGGTCTTTCCAGCTGTTGGAAGTGTCTTGCGAGGTACATCCCAAATGGGGCATTGTACTCTATGATGGGTCTGATGATTGACGAGTAGAGGGGCACTATAACCTCTTTATTTCTAGATGGGAACTCTTTAGTAATTAGATGGGCCACATAGAAGGATTTCCTAACTACTTTGGCAATATGATTGTCAAAGGAGAGATTACTATCTACCTGGGTCCCCAGATCTCTTATTACCTCTTCTGTATTAAGGGGGCTGCCACCTATGTGGTAATTCATGGGTGTTTTGTTTTTCCCAAACGGGATGACTAAGGTCCACAAAGAGGTATGGCCCATTCCAATGAGACCCATTGTAGCAGGTGAAAGTTGGGTAACTGCCCGTATATCGACCTTCCTAGAGAGCCTTCTACATCCAGTAGTGAATAATTGTTGTACCATCCTCAGAGACACCTACCAACTCTTAGAAAGCCTTAAGGATTTGCATCTGGAAATGAGGAACACAGGGTATCTCCTTATAACCATGGATTAGAAAAGTTTCTTACCTCGATCCCTAATGACAAAGGGATACAGTATATCAGGGAGTTATTGCATAAGGAAACCCAATTCTCTAATGACAGAATAATATTGGTTACTCAGTTGTTGGACAAAGTACTGAACAACAACGTTTTTATATTTGAGGATGGGTATTTCCTACAGGCATGGGGGGTTGCCATGGGCACCCCCTGTGCCAATACATATGCTAACCTGGTAGTATACTGGTGGGAAAAGTTGTTTCTATTCACCCATGAGTCTTCCAGATTTATAAGATATTACAAACGGTTTGTAGATGACATACTTATACTTTGGGAAGGTACGGCTGACAGCTTTCATCACTTCCTTGGTCATCTACAAACCACCACTGATTTCTTGAATTTCACTGTAGAGAGTTCACATCAGCAGGTCAATTTTCTGGATGTTACACTTAGATTAACAGATGAAGGAAAAATTGTTACTACACTGTATAGGAAAACTGTCTGGAAAAATGCGTTGTTAGCACCAGACAGTATGCATCCAGCCTATACCTTTCGAGGTATAGTAACAAGTCAATTCACTAGAGTGTCCAGACTTTGTCAAAACAAGGATGATCTTTTCAAGCCAACAACATGGAGCTCCTTTTTAGAGATAGGGGATATGATATGAATATGGTGAGAAGAGTGAGGCAAGAAATTATTGGAGACACTGAGTATGCTACTAATGCAGAACCACCTATTTCAAGTGGGTATAGGATGAAAGTCACTTCTGATTCCATTGTCCATGGAAATAGGTTAGGTTATGTCATCAAGTATACCAATGAAGTGGAGAGCATTAGGAGGGTAATCAGGAAGAATTGGAATGTTCTTACAGCTAATAAGGAGATTAGAGATATAGTAGGTCCTATACCAAAATTTTGTTATAGGAATAGTAACAATCTCAAGAAACAACTCTGTAATGATCAACATGTTACTAATGTAAGGAAATCCACCAGTTTAGTATTGGGAGACATAGTAAGTAAAGGGACGTACCCTTGCTCACATTGTCCCAGATGTAATAATTTGAGCAGGATACAGGTCTATCAACATCCTAGCATGAATTTTGTTTTTAGACCCAAACATTATGCTGACTGCAACACAAAAAATGTGATATATCTGGCTACCTGCTCCCTTTGTACAGTATTCTATGTGGGTTTAACTAAGAGAAGGCTGAGGGACCGTATTTATGACCATCTATATGAGATCCGGAAACAGGATGAGACAAATGCACTAGCCAGGCATGTTAAGGAGTATCCTTCTCACTCTTTCATGTTCAGAGTCCTAGATATAATTTTTCCAACTTTGAGAGGGGGCAATGTGGAGAACAGATTGGCCAAAGCTGAATTGCATTGGATCCTGAAATTAGCGGCACATCTTCCACCAGGGTTAAACAGTTCCATTTCTTTAAAACCCGTGTTGATTGAACGTAGATAATGTTTGTGATTCATTTTAGGGCTGTGATTCTTAACAGCCTATACATCATACACTAACTATAATGACAGTATCTATAAATACACTAGGTTCTATCTGTTGTTTTATAGTGCGCATATATATGTTTTCTTACATTGTTTATCTAGATACATTCTATAAGCATTCAATGAGCAAGGTATGTTTCCCTATGGACATTCAGCCTTGTATCACTCTACCACATACTACTATATGATTGAGTAAGTTTTTTTATTATGATTTAGACTATACATTAACATACATGTCCATTTATGTCTCTATGAATAACTCCATATTAAGAACCACTGGTGCTCATGGCATTCTTTTCACAGAATGTACACACAGTGAGCCTATGGGTATATTAATATTGGTCTAACTTGTAAATTGACACAGTAACTTTGAATTAACATATGATAAAAATTTTGTGGTACACGATCATGCCACGTGAATTTAAATAATTCTACTCGCATGACTATATTCTAGTATGGGATCTATTGATTTTTAAAATATGTGTATACACTATTCTGTTTGATAGTAACTACGTGAGAGTCATGATGTATATTTAGTATATGTGTGTGCGTATAGAGTCATGAAGCAACACTTTTTGAATAACACATTATGTTCTTTATTATAGACTGTGTGTTAAGAGTTGTTATTGGTTATCTGAGTGTTGCCTAATTTGTTACGCCTCACAAATTGAACTACATGCGCTTTTGATGTTCAATGAAGGTTTATTACATGTGCTAAAATCCTAGACAATAGGACCGGAATGATTGTTATATATTTTTTGCTGTTAGTGTGCTCCTTTAAATCATGGTGAACTTGTGAATTTAAATATTCCTGCTCTAATAATTACTTTAAACATGAAATCTATTTGGTAAACTTGTGAATTTAAATATTTCTGCTCTAATAACTACTTTCAATATGTAATCTGTTGGGTAAAGAAATTGTTTTATATTATATTGTTTGATAGTAACTGTAGAAGAGCTATGATCTATTTTCAGTATATATATATATATGCTTACATTGCCAGGAAGCTTTGCCCTTCAAACATATTCAGACTCATTTACAATAGATTAGGTATTAGGAGCTGCTATCGGTCTTCTGAATACCACTAAGATTGCTAAGCTTTGCATACTAAATTGTATAGAGTTTTTGGTGTTCAATGAACGTTCTTCTCTCCATAGGTTAAGGGCTTGGCACTAGGACCTGGGGGATTACTTCTTGCTGCTGGTGGTGCTCCTTCAAGAGCACCGAAAGCATGTGACACCATCAGCGAATGAAGCAAGGTTCACCTTCAAGGTGATGATGTCATTGTGTTGATGTTTGAGTATGGAGTTTACCCCGTTGATGAAACTGTGAATCAAGAGTCCGTTTCCTTACCGAACTCTTTGTGATTAAGGCACAGCTTCAAGATGGAAGGTTATACTTCAGGAATTAGGCATATGGAGTTAGCGATGGAACTTATTGTGAAAGTTTTGTGTTATGAACTACTGGACTATGTGCAAGTAGCCAGCGCAAATGTTTGTGAGTATCATGTGTCTTTGAGTTAGCGTTTTTATCAGTGGTTTTAGTTGATACTTGCATTATTGAAGTTTCTATATTCATGCATCATTTGAATCTTGCAAGTTTGACGTTTTTAAACGAATGTTTTTAGAATTGTTTTGGAATGTCATGTAATGTATGTTTGGCATTGAACGGAAAAGGAAGTGCACTGAACTTAATGTAACTTGAATCAAGTTCATTATGATTGCCAATCAATTCAGGCGATAATGGGTAGTTGGCTTAATGAGCCTGCCAAAATGTAGGGTATTTATTTGCTTATGAATTGTTTTGTGTTATTGTATCTGATGAAGCATAGTCTAACTATGCGAAAGCGCTCATCTTATGTTCCACAATAAATGATTTTTTACATTTTCATGGCGGATATTATTGGACTTAACTGTGATTATCCTTGGACTTGCATATAGAAGGAATTTGTTCGTGGTGACTGTTCTCATTCTCTTGGTATTCATGTTCTAGTTATTGTTGTGGTGAGGTTTAGCTCACTAGAGCAAGTGGCTCACAGTGACTTGGATTTCTTTAGGTGGAGCACGTCCATCAATTCTGAGTTGGACATGGCTTTTTAAGTTAGGCAGAAATCATCTCTGAGTAAGCGATATGCCACTTAGTACAGCCAGAGTTTTTCCAGTTGGGCTGCATAGAACATATGTTTGAGGCCAGTAATCCTCTTGGTGAGGTACTTTTGTGGTCTTTCCAGCTGTTGGAAGTGTCTTGTGAGGTACATCCCAAATGGGGCATTGTACTCTATGATGGGTCTGATGATTGACGAGTAGAGGGGCACTATAACCTCTTTATTTCTAGATGCGAACCCTTTAGTAATTAGATGGGCCACATAGAAGGATTTCCTAACTACTTTGGCAATATGATTGTCAAAGGAGAGATTACTATCTACCTGGGTCCCCAGATCTCTTATTACCTCTTCTGTATTAAGGGGGCTGCCACCTATGTGGTAATTCATGGGTGTTTTGTTTTTCCCAAACGGGATGACTATGCATTTTTTGGAATTTAACTTGAGACCATGACTTTGACACCAGGTGTCCGTCTCAGTAAGGCCCTTTTGGAGAATGTCTATGTCAGCCAGAGAGTCAGTTATGGCTCCCAGCTTGCAGTCATCAGTGAACTTGGTTAGCCATAGTCCTCCTGTGTTTGCCTGTACTTATGAAAAGTATATGCCGAACAGTAGGGGTCCCAGGACTGAACCTTGTGGGACACCACTTGTGACTGGTTTAGAGTCAGACCTGGAGCCCACTATTCTTAGCGTGTGAGTTCTGTCTGTAAGCCAGTTGGCAACCCATCTTGTGACATAGGGGTTTATGTTCAGGCTGGTGAGTTTTTCTATAATTCCTGAGTGGGGAATGGTGTCAAAAGCCTTGGCGAGGTCAAGGTAGTCTGTGTGAACCACCTTCCCCTCATCTATGGCTTTGGTGACTGTCTCGAAGAAGTCAACCAGGTTTAGTAGGCATGATCTGCCCTTAACAAAGCCGAACTGGATGGGGCCAAGTGTTTGGAGGTTACCAGTGTCTTTGTTAATGAGTTCCATGATGATGCGCTCCATAGCCTTGCGGACCAGGCTAGTCAGGCTTATGGGGCGATAGTTACCAGGGTCGGTTGTGGCCCCTCCTTTGTGGAGTGGAATAACCATTGCTGTGCACCATTCTATAGGCACATAGCCTGTGGAGAGGCTGAGGTTGAACAGTGTGTTTAGGTGGAGGGTTAGTTTGTTCTGTAGTTCGTGCAAGACGCAGCCTGGGACACCATCTGGCCTCATTGATGCTGTGCTTTTGGCTTTTGAAAGGGCTGTTTTCACCTGTGTGTCTGTGATTTCTGGGATACTACATTTTTCTGGCATTGTTGTTGGCCGTTTTGGGAGTGAGAGGGGGATGAAGTTTGCACTGAATCTACCTGCCAGGATATTGGCAATATCAGTAGGTTCAGTATATTTTGTGCTATTTGTCACTAGCTCAGAGCATATCTACGAGTTGCCACTTAGACTCTTGACATAGCTAAAGAAGGCTTTGTGGTTATCTTTTGAATCCTTGGCTATTTTTCTTTCGAAGTTAGCCTTGGATGATTTTATGAGGGACTTTAGTTTTTTACTGATACTGAGCAGGGATGTCTTTTCTTCTTGGGGTATGCTTTTTTCCTGAACTAGTTTCCTCCTTCTATTGTATAGCCTGTTTATGGCAGAGGTCCACCAGACTTGTTTCCTTCTCTTAGGGGAGTGAATCTTGGTTTTACTAGGGATGGCATGATCCATATATCATTGTAGGCGCTCATAGAGTGCATTTGTAAAGGTTCCTGCATCTTGGACACTGTTATCCTTTAGCGTGGGGGCTGTGAAACTTACCACCTCTGTCTTAAGTAAGGCAACGTTTGCTATAGAAAAGTTTTTCACTGTGGTTTCCTTGGTTGGGGGTGGTGGTGTGGTGTGGACATCCAGAGTGATTAGTTTATGATCTGATCTAACCAGTGACGGGTTGACCTCCGGTGCGGAACACCTGTCTCCCATGTTGGTGATGACCAGGTCCACTATGTTTTCACCTCAGGTAGGGGAGTTTAATAGCTGATCCATGGCATTTATGTTCATAAATTCCAGGAAGCGCTGGACCTGGGAGTTTGTACTTGAGTAGTTTTCCCAGTTAACGCTAGGGTAAATGAAATCGTCCAATATCAGAGTGTTCGGTAGGACCTTCATGTTTTCCAGTGTCTCCAGAAAGCCAGAGTGGTGGTCCTGGGTCATGGAGGGTGATCTGTAGCAGGCCACAATTTGCATTGCAGATTTGCCCGGTTAGTTGCTCATGGATGATCTCCGAGGTATCATGCTGCACCACTAACCTGGAGGTGTAGGTATCCTTGATGAATATGGATGCACCCCCTCCTTTTGTGTTTCGGTCTGTGGCCGAAATGTGTAGTATGAGTTGTAGCCCAGTAGTGCTGGGGTGCTCTGTGGAGCCTTGAACCAGGTTTCAGTTATGGCACAGATGTCGACATTCTCCACACCAAAGCCTCTGTGTGTGTGTGTGTGTGTGTGTGTGTGTGTGTGTGTGTGTGTGTGTGTGTGTGTGTGTGTGTGTGTGTGTGTGTGTGTGTGTGTGTGTGTGTGTGTGTGTGTGTGTTATACACAAACATGTGGTGTGCACCACCCAATACACTTACCATTGTCCACTGTAGAAGGGCTGCTGACATCAGCCACCATCCACTCGCCTGTATACACACCTCAGACCTATCAGGCATGTGGCACATGCAGTAACTGTTATACAGACCTATGACTTGTGTTCAGCTGTACCCATGATATGACACAGTCAAGGTGTCACCACAGTGCCATACCCCTTGTAGGAAACAACAGCAGACCAACATACTGCTGACACATATACACCTACAACACAAATGGAATACATTATGGAGACCACAATCACTCAGTGTTAATAACAGCTATAATGCATCATGGCTGGACAGCTACACATCCGGACAAGCATTACACTTTAGTGCTGCAAACATATTACACAGCATTACATTGGTACACCTTAGTATAGTCACCCTGTGCATGAAAACCATATTAGCATGTCCCTGCATCGATGTTATGGATGACAAGGATGTGGCACAGGTATCATCATATGCACAGGGTGTGTTGTGGGTTTGCCAGAGACCTAGGCTGAGCCATTTGTTTGACATCATGTGTGTGTGCTAGGGGGGTTTATTATTAATTGGGCTGTGCAGATGTGGTGTGTGTAGGTATGGGGTTGCCCAAGCTGTGTTGGTGTGTGTGTGTATGCATGCACACAGTTCTGCCATGTGGCTGCCCTATACAGGGGTTTGTTGGGCAGCTGCAAACCATACCTGGCAGGATGTGCAGTTCACCGTCTCTGGCCACGGATACAAGAACTGTGCCTGCCAGGGGTTCCACAGGCACTACCAGGTACAAGACAAGATATGGTAATCTCCCCTGATGATGACATATGTCTGCTGGATCCGGGTCCCTCTTGGGACCGGCCAGGGCCATGTGCAGGTGGCCTGCTATGTTGTGGTGTGGACAGTGCCTCCCTGCAGTGCTGGTGCTGGTACTGCCACTATGGGAGCAGCTCTGACTTGCTGCACGTCCACATCGACCTCCACCTATTGGTGTTGCTGACCTACATCACGTGGCCATCGCACTACTCCCACCATATGCTCAAGCACAAACATTTCATGGTCGAGGATTCCCACCATCTCACCCAACCGTCTATCCAGGACCTCTGCAAAATAACGGTGGGCACCTGCAAGATCACAGATGTTGTCAATAACAGCAAAATGAGTAGCCCTCTGGAGCCTCAGACCCTGTCTGGTATAACGTTCCATACGTGCCTGCACCTCCATGACAGCCTGAAACATGCATATGGTGACACCAGCTGTGGGACTTCTGCCAGGGTCATGATGACCAGCAGCCCTCCTATGAACACCTCTGTACATCTGAATGTGTGATACCTCGCTGGGCATCCAGCTATGGCTGCTGTGTCTAGACACACTTGCCATAGTCACCATACTATCCTTTCCCATGCCACCACCCGCCAACTGTCCCTCATCTATGGCCACTGGTGATGGGGTATGTATACGCAATGTGACTGTGTGCGGGGATGGGGTGGATATCAGTGGGATGTCAAACAATGGCACAGCTTCAGCCCCTGACAACCCTGCTTGTGCCTCACCACACCTATCCTCATTGTCAGAGTCTGTATGGACACTAACGTCAGTTTGCCTGCAGGAGGGACACTGACCCACCTCACCACCTGTCAGGGGAAAACAAGAAAATCACTTTAGCACCTGTGCATCATTGCTTAACTGTATATATATATATATATATATATATATATATATATATATATATACACACACACACACACACACACACACACACACACACACACACACACACACACACTCACACACACTTACAGGTGAGGTTGCACAAAGATATTACACACAGACCTCTCATTACCCATCTGTCAACAAACATGACATATGGCACTCAACAGCATGCACTATAGCTATAGTCAATCCCTGTTACCAAGCATTATACATCTCTGTGATGCATGAGTTGTGTTAGTAGGTGATGCCCCTTCCCCTGGAACACACTGCACCCATGTACACAGTATTACTGTCCACCTGTTCAGCACCCTGGCATGTACTGTGCACCATACCTCACAGGTGTACACACCATTGCTGAATGTGTATGTGTGTGTCAGTTATGCTTGCTTTGCTGCTCACAGCCCTATGTGTTTGTCCGTCACATACCTGGGATGATATGTAGACAGATGTCAATGTCTGATGTCTGATTTGCAGATCTCATCATCAGCGGTGCATGTATGAGCAATAAAATACAATTACACTGACAACCTTCAAAGCTTACTGTGGCTATGAGGAGTGTACACACCCTTATTGACATGGCACCCTCTTCCCTGATATACCATGGGGGCAAAAATACTGCATATGTTAACATTGCACAAACCTGATATGTGACATATGACCTGTGCAATCAAATGCAGTATCAAACAAATGTGTTAGAGAGCCCTGGCTGATGTTTCCTGTGGAACAACTGTACCATTGGATTATCCTAACCCATAGGCCACACTTATGCAGAGTCCAGGCAATTTTTGACACAGGTACTGCACAGCCAGCACTTGCTAAACATTCCTGCAACTCCCTCAGTGTTGTGGCCTATTTCTAGGTAGCCTCCATAACCAGTTTTCAACATGTGTCATCATCTGTTTATTTTCTACATTAATGTTGTCCCATACTTCCTCATCATCATTCCATGGCTTGTAAGATTTGTGCAAGCCACAGCTGCCTCTGTTGCAGGTGAGTGGGCAAATGAGATGGACATACATCTTGGACAGCAGACCATTTCTTGGTGTGACATTGAAAACCTGTACTTGATGGAAGATGCATATTCATGAAGAGTGAATTCTGTCAGTACCTCAAAAGCTGCTTCCACAATATGTTATTTGGAGTGTGTCCACACATATGCTTCCAGTATTTGTTAAGGTATGTATTCCCCATATTTGCTGTCCTAACATAGGATTCCATATTACACATTCATTGCTCATGTTAGGACCACATTACAGGTTGTAAGGGTTGTGGAATGTGGTATTGTGATATGCTGTTGTGTAGATCTGTAACAGTTGCCATTGTAATAGTGGTATATACACTGTTGTAGCACTGTATAAGGGTGATGTTTCAGACATGTTCCTACTGTAGGCCATTTGTCCCACCATTATGTTCATCTCTATGCACTCATCTTGCAATGACAGATTGTTAGTCATATTGCAGGAGTCTTACATACCCTTCAGATATGCCACCATGGTGACCACTGTGATGCAGTGCAGTTAACAGCAACAATAAGTGAACATGTACAGCATGCGTTATGGGTAGGTGTGTTAAATGTGTGCATGGCAAATACCATGGCCATAACATGGCCAGTGTATTGGCAAACGTGAACAAACAACATCATACTCACTAGCTACAGGCTGCTGCCCCAGAGGTATACCAGAGGGACCTACCAGTTGTGTGAGAGATATAATGTCAGTAGCCACACCTGTGGCATTGGTACAGGGTGGGAGCAGCATTTCAGTACAACAGAACAAACCCACAACTAAAGATTATGCACATCTGTTCATTACTACAATGCAGCAACAAACTATATATATATATTATCTCACATATGCATGATTAAATGCTACAGATGCAGATGGATAAGCAACAGTGGTCTACTGATGTGCCCTGTAGCCTTACCTGCACACTCCTCGTCCATTGTGTGGATAGCACCCACCTCCACAATGCTATCAGCTGGGTCTTGTCTTTGCTGGCAGGCTGGTGCCCCGAGGCTGGCGAGGAGCTCCTCGGCATGTGTCGGGGGGGTGGATGGCATGACCCCCCCCATGGCTAGCTGGTCCCTCCTAATTGCAGCAGCATGCTGACGGGTGTGGTGAATGAGGTCAGTACACCAATGTCGGACCTGCTCATAACTGCGGTTATGCAGGCCGACATTGTTTACCCTGTGGACGAGCTCATTCCACAGGCCAGTCCTCTCCTGCAGATCATGGGCTGTATAGCCAAAGACGGTCTGGTGGTGCTGCACCAGGTAGTTGATTATCACATCATTTTCCTGGGGGGAATAAACTGGCAGCTGCTCTCTAGATATGATGCCTGAAAGACATAAAGAGGAAAAAAGGTCTGAGGACCTCATACTGCAAGGATATAATAGTTGTTAATTGACATCTCTGTCTCCCCCCCACCATATCTGCAACAATAATCTGAACACACAACTCAACGGGTATGTTTACAGCAAACCTACTGCTGGGACATATATCATATTGTACGACAAATAGTGCAATGTGTTTCTAGTCATGTTCCATGTTGAAACACTAGCATTGGTGGCCTGTTGCTAACAATGTCACCTGCATGCCATTGTAAGGGCCACTATTGTTCCATATATGCATGTGTTCTGTTTGCTATGTGACTGCTCCAAATCTGGTGTTTTGTGTTAATGGGGATATCTTTGCATCCTTTTAGAATTAATCCTGGATTGTGTGGACTATTACTACACACATATGTTCTATAACTGTTACACAATAGCATGTTTGGGAAGCCTGTTCCCAGCAGAACCACCTCTCCCACCTCATCTGGCCATGTTACCAGGCCACAGCACATCTGGGACCCACCCCAGGACCTCATCATCTGCTGGTCCTGCACTACCTTCAGGTGGAACCACCTCAGGGGATGGTGTTTGTTCCCCCCCTGGGAGCACACACAGACAAGATCCTTTCACTTGAAGTCAGGTCCAGGGTTTGGTGCATAGAGAGCTCCACAGAGACTTGGCGGATGTGCTACACCATCATGAGGCCCTCGGTAGACAATTACAGGGTCCGCATGCTCCTCCTGCTCAGCCCCCAGCTCAGGCACCACCAGGGCCATGAAGGTGCAGTTGTGACTGCCCATGGGTGGGGACCTTGGTCCCACTGTTTCCATTTGGGGGCTCATGGGCTTCCACTTTCCAAACACCACTCCCCATCCAAGGTGTTTACCCACAATATGTGTCATATACCACCCCTGTATGCTGTCTTGTCTGTCTTCCAACCCAACCTACCTCCCCAAATGTACCTACTATCCTCCCCCAACATACCAATCTCACCTTCACAAACAAGGGCAATGTGTTCCCAACATGGATTTCACACCAGATATAACTGCCCATTTGGTAGGAGAGGTTGCATTTGCAGACAGACAAGACAGAAAAGACAGCAGACAGGGGCAGCGTATGACACATGGGGGGTAAACACCTTGATAGGGAGGGTGGTTATGAATCCGAGGCTTATGAGCCCCCCAGATGGTAGTAGTGGCACTGATGTCCCCACCCAATGGCAGTCACCACTACTCCTTCACAGCCCCGAAGGTGGCTGTGCTGGGGGCTGGGCTGGAGGGTTCACCTGCCCCTCTAGCTGTGCCAGCCTGCCCTCCAGCTGGCACAGGCGGTCATCCAGCTCCATCTGGCTTCGCATCATGCCACAGACCTCGTCCCAGGTGACAACATCCTGACCGCGCCCACTTGCAGGGGGTGAGCCCCATCCCCTGCATGTGCAGGATCAGTAGATGAGGTAGGTCTGCATTGGTTCCCAGATATGCTAGGACCCAGTACCTCAGCCAGATGGGGTGGGAGAGAGGCAGATCTGCTGGGATCTGCCTTCCCATATGTGCTATGGTGTGGAAATTAACAATAAATATTGGTTAGTCATGCACAACACATTACCACATTAGTCAAAATAGCATGCATGGATATTCCAATTTATCCAAAACAGTGCAATTATAACAGTGCCATAGCAAACAGAACCCATGCATATATGGAATGGCATTCAGGATTGCAACGGCATGCCAGTTAGTGGTATGTCAGGTAGGCAATAAAATGATTATTCAACAGGGAATATTAGTATGCACGCAGTTTAAACAAAGATAAACCAAATGGAACAACGGTCCCAACAGTAGAGGTTTGTTTAGAAACATACCTATGTTGGTTTCAGTGTGATGGTTGGATCAGTTGAGTGGCGGGGAAGGGAACAGATTCAATTGACAACTGCTATCCAGTATATTTGTCAGTACACTACTATTCACTACTCTACATTCTGAACACACTTACACTCTACCTGGGCCATGGGGCTGCTACAGCACACCAACAGCTGTAGATATCAACAGAGCAATTGTACCCTTATTTTAGTTATACACAACAGACCTGTTTCTATACCAATTTCTTTACCTGTGGGCCCTGTGCATTTGAACTCTGTGCACATTACATTGCTGTTTCTACACATATTTCAGATTCACATATTAGTTGCAGGCCATGGTGTGTGTGTTGTGCCTTTCACATACATCTACTGTGACATTCTCTGTGTGTAGGTTTCTTGGCGACTGGGGAAACTATCTGTGGCAGCGTGACACGTGAGGGTCTTGTCTAGGTCAGACTGCAGAGTGTGGATGTCTAGCTTGCATCTATTTGTAGGACTGGGGCTGATCAACACAGCAATTGTACACCTTTCATAGTTATACACATCATACTAGGATTTCTATTCAGATTTCTTTACCTGTGTGCCCTGTATGGAAAATGTTATGTGTTGCAGTATATTACTTCTTCTATTCAGATTGCAGTTTACAACTGTAGAACCAGACTGTGAGATGTTAGTGGTGGTCCCTGGATTCGAACCATGGTGTGTGTGCAAAATTGAACTACAGGCCTAGCCCTTATCAGACTGAGCTACTGGGGAGGTGTTGTGTGTTGCTTGTGACAGTTCTATCTAGTATATATTTTTGTGCACAGTACTTTTATTATGACATGTTGCATTATTTGTTTCCCATTTTCAGTACACATTATGCATACACCACAGACATTGGTGTCACTGTTTGTGAAACATGCACATTAGCTGGATTGCACATTTGACTGTTCTACAACTACATACTACTATTTAGATTCCTAAGTACACAGTGTAGGTTGTAAGTCTGCACCTGTTAGCCTTATACATTTTTCAGTACATTCACAGCTACATACAGCTGAAATTGAAAGGTTAACGCAAGACACTGCCGGCAGACAAACAAGTAAAACACATTCTGATGGCAATATGTACTGTTGCTTTTTTTCAGTTATTTGACATGCCCATTCTAAATTATGCAGACAAGCAATGCTAACTCAGTTCACCTCAGTTAATGCATTCTGCAGGACATACACATTTCTATTTTTCAGGTACAAATGAGATGACACACACCAGTGTTTGGGATCACCTTTATTAGTTTTGACATACATATCTGTGTACAACTCAGAAATCAACAATTACTGCATGATTTGCACAGGGAATGCTTTTCATTTCTAACTGTTACAGTAGCCCTGACATGACACTTTCTTGGCAGGTTCACTCAGACACACTCATACATATTCTAATATTCCTCTCCTGCATATTGTACCTTGTTTGCTACTGACATTTGTTTTACACAGCAGCTGGGAATACTCCATTGTAACACTGGCAGCCTGACACAGGCATTTATTCCTGAATTTTACAGCACAATTATATATACAGGCGGTACTACCATTAATATAATTTTGATTTCTTACTGCTAATAGTAGGGGCTATTCTGTACTCACCATACTGCCAATGCAGCCAGGCTAGTTGCTAGGCATGAGCATCAACATTTTGGGACCTCTCTGCAGCAGCTGTATGGGGAGACATCACACATTAATCACACCTGCACAGTCACAAGTTGAACTTTTTCCATATTTAGTTACAGATACATAAGACTGCATAATTACAGACAGGTTGAACATCCTGTGCTCAGGCTTCTTGGATCCACTGGTCCAAGAGTGCACCCCTCCTCCGCTTCAGGTCATTATGGTGGTGATGTACCTGCTCACCAGTCCGGGGTATGCCTGTGGCACTGGTGAGATCACGTGCAAGCTAGTCCCAGGCCTCCGCTTTGTACTGCGAGCCCTGGTACTGGCCCTGCAGCAGCCTGTCATCATGGTTTTTACTAGGAGCCCAACCATGACCCTGGACTCCTGGATGCCCCAATGTTGCACTTGGAAGCAAACACCTTCACCGACACCAGACATTTTGGACCTGCTGTGAGCAATCCCAAATGGTTATGGCTTTATTCCCACATGTGCAGTTTAAATAGGGCAGTTTTCCTGCACTTTTTCTTGATTGGCTGGTTTTAATATGCTGAACTATGCTTAGTTCCATGCAAATCCGCATAGCAATGCTTACACCAGGTAAGCATAGCTGAAATCCAGTAAGCAATGCTTACACTAGCTAAGCATTGCTTAAATCTAGTTTTTCATTAAATTTATAAATTATTTTTTACATATTCCCACACCTACTGTGCTATACATGAGCTATATGATTGACATCTATCATTCAAATTCCTTAAAAGTTTATTAAACAATTTGGCAGCGGGGGGATTCGAACCAAGCATGTTTTACATGCTATAGCATGGCAGTACCACTACACTACAGCAGTTTGATGATGTTTTCTATCACAGTAGCACTTGTCAATCATTTTCAGGATTTCAGCCAGGCTAAGTATAGCGGTGCGCTGTGCAAATCACACTGTTTAAATTTCGGATTTATTTGATGAAAAAAAAACTTATATTTTTTTATTTTTATTGCTTTCCTCTTGCCCTACTGCTTCCATTCATGTAGGGCAAGAGTGCAAACATTTGGGGATGTACACTTGAAACTGCTGCCTTCTATGTTTTGTGTTTTGTTTTGTTTTTTTTCAGTGTCTGTGGACACTGAAATGTTAGCTACTCACATTTCAGTGTCTGCAGACACTTGTTTACTATATAATATTAGAGCCAGGCTCTAATATTATATAACGTGACACTCATTTGTGTCACAAAGTGCTGTATGGCACTTTCTGAGGGAAGGGGGCATGTTACATGTGCAGGCACTGCTGACACACGCCCCCTGCACTCGCTCCTGGTTCTTGTCCATTTAGATTAGATAGCAGCGTGTCTTCATGCATATGCAAGCCGTGCTGCTATTCTAAATGGACATGAACTCACTCCATGCAAGAATAGTCTTATTCTTGCACAGAGCTTCGTGAAACATGGGGTACTTTTTGAAATCTGAAAAGTACCTTTTTTCTGTTATGTAGCTTATTAATTAATGTCTCTTTTTTGTACACTTTACCTGTAAAATTATGTTTTACTAATATGTCTTTATGAATGAAGAAGTAAATAGTATTGTATAACTTATGGCTGGATCCAGTACAAGGCGACCTAGGTAGCTGCCTGCCTAGGGTCTGGTGCTGGCTGGGGGCCTAGCCTGGCTTTAAAAAAATGTTCCATCTTTCATTTAGCTTTAAAAAGCATCAAGCTCTTTTCTCAGCCCCAGAAACCTCAGTGTGATGTACAACATGTGTACATCCGGGGACTTCAACATGCAGGAGATTTAACAGCACCTGCACTTCTCAGGATTTTCTTCCAGTGCAGGCAGGCAGGAGGAAACTCAGGATATGCAGAAATATCATATGAGTGCAGGAGCGATATTGGCATAGTGTAGTTAATTTAGATTATTAGCAGTGGTTTCTATTAGTTGTGTTGATGTGCAGGCGAGATAGTGATATGTGTGAGTATCCGGATTTTTCCACCTCAGTACAGATGCAAGGCAGAAGGATACATAGAGAAGCAACACACAGGAGAAGTGAATTGAGTAGACAGTGTAATTTCATTTAGGAGGTGTGTGTGTGTCTGTATGTGTGACGCCCCAGTTAGGGGGCACTATCTAGTTATGTGACTTTTCTTAGAATTAAGCCTTTAACCTTAACTATTGAAAGGAAAGATCCATAATCCTCCACACCAACTGCCAGGCCTCTTTTAGTTTTTTTTGATTTCTTGTTTGTTTGCAAATCACTAGAGATTACAGTCTGTCAGTTGCAATCATAGAGTTTCATAGTTTTGTGGTTCATAGTCAGTGGTGCAACAGTTAGCACATTTGTCTTTGGTGCTGAAGGCTATGGGTTCTTTTCCCACACAAGACTGATCAATTACAGACACTGCAATGCACCATAAGGAGGCAGTGAACTCCTGAATGTGCCCTCCTTTTGATAAGATGTTAAACCGATGTCCCATCTCCTTGAGTTGGTGGTAGCTCATGTGGATGTAAAAGATCCCACAGCACCTATTGAAAAGAGTTGGGGAAGTTTCCTGATACTCGGGCCAAATTTCCCCTAGTAGTATAAATACCACCTCAGGTATCTCCTGAAAAGAGGCCACTAGCCCACTGGAAGTAACCGGGTTTATAAAAGATAAATAAAATTAATGTTGATGTAAAACCTGTTACTCTGTTAACTTACTTAGTGATCAAGAGTAGTCTGCTCTTATCTGTCTCCAGTTTTGCAGAACAGTTCTGATTTTGCTTTATATTTGTACATATTCTTGAGTAAGTCACTTAACCAGATAGCACTTTGGGACAACTGGAAATCTGGGTTAATCTCCTCAATGGTCCCCTGGAATGCAAGCCTAGTAGCTACCTATGAACCAGATTATTTATGTTGAAAAGGAAGGAAATTTATTTTAGCACATAGGAGCATCATCATATGAGCTGTGTTCTTTAGGTGTGATCCTTGGCTTCCTTTTTTTGTTGAATTTTGACAGTTGCCTTTATTACATTTAGCTGTGAATACATTGGACAGCATGGAGTCTATGAGTTTAGTATTAATATTGTAGCTATTAATACATTTTTATTATAGCTTGTTGTTTGCAGGCACACCTTTATGAAATGCAGTATGTTTGGGCTATGACATCTTGTCCAGCACTTGGCTATGAGTTGTTAACAGCTGCTTTCTGTAGAATGTGGTTTGATTCCATTATCATTCATTTGTCTTCTATGTGACTCTGTCAAGTTACCAGACAGTACTCCTGGGATGTTCCTGAAAAGGGACTTTTGCATTCAGTGGGGGTATCCCAGGCTGTTAGCAAATGCATTACACATCTGTCTTTTGAATTTCTGCACCCTTCATCATCATCATCAACAACAACCACCTTTTTCCTATTTTCTATATGAGGTCACGGCATTGTGCCAGCTGTCACAATTTCCCTTGATTCAATGCCACTCTCCTATCTTCTTCTACAGTCATGCTTAACTGTCACAGGTCTTCTCTCACACAATCCATAAATCTCTTTGCAGGATGCCCTGGTTTCCTCTTGCCTTCTTCTTGCTTGTCCCAAATCTTCTTCACTAGATTTTCTTCTGCTTTTCTGAACATGAGCCTGAACCTTTCTTTGTCTGTCACACACAGTGCATCCTACCACCCATCTCAGGCACTTCTTCTCCATTCCCTCTAGCTTCCTCAACTGCTCTGCCTTTACTGCTAAGGTTTCTGTACAGTATAGTAGTACTGGACACACCACTGATCTGTACACCTTACTTTTCATCTTCTTTAGCATTCTTCTGTCATACACTACCCCTGACACTGTGCCAGTTGGCTGCAACCCCTTTGATTCCAGCTTTAACCTCCTTATTCAGACTTCCCTTTTCCTCAACCTCCCTCCCAGATAGCTGAATCGATTTAACCTGTTCCACTATTTTTCCTTCTATCTCATTTCTCAGCTTCTTCTGAGTTCCCCCATTTACTGTCATTACAGCTGTGTTTTCTGTACTAAGTTTCATGCTATGTGCCTTCAGTTTTGCATTCCATTCCCTATCATTTGCTGAAGTTCTTGCTTGAGTCTGCTTGTAATACCACATCGTCTACATACTGAAACTTTGTTGATCTGTCCCCTCCAACCTGTTTGCTGATGAAGTTTATCACCAGTATGAACTGTAGTGGGCTTAGAGCTGAACTCTGTTGCTCACTCACTCCCACTTGGAACCCCTCTGTGAGATCAAACACTGTTTGCACTTAAGTCATTGGGTCTTTGTATATAGCCTGCACTAATTCTAACAATGTTTCTGGGACCTCAAACCACCAGGATTGCCCAAATCAACTTCCTTGTGGCCTTGTCATATGCTTTCTCCAAGTCTAGGAATGGCCAGTTGGACTCTTTTCTCATCTACAGCTTCTTCTCAACTATCTATCTCTCTGCAAACATCAGATTGGTTGTGCTGTAACCTGATCTGAATCTGAACTGCTCACCTCCCATTGTACTTTCTTCTACTCTGCATATTCAGTGATCAATCACCCTCTCCAGAACTTTTATGCAGTGTGACATGAGTTTGATACCTCTCTACTGCCCACAGTTGTGGATGCCCCCTTTGTTCTTGCATACTAGCACTAGAATGCTTACTCTCCAGTCATCTGGAATATGACTTTCTCTCCATACTGCCTCTCAGGAGCCATTTCTCCCCTATCTTACCCAACATATCTGCTGTGACCTCATCTGAGCCTGCTGCTTTCCCTGATTTCATTTTCCTTACTGCTATTCTTAATTCTTATAAGGTTGGCTCTGCTTCTTCTTTCATCATAGGCTGTGTATGGGGCAGTACAAGTTCTGTGGGGTTTTCTTCATTCAGAAGGTACTGGATGTACTCCTTACATCTGCCTTTGATCTCCTGTGGACTGATGAGCAGGTTTTGCTGGCATCCGTTATGAAGAGTGTCTGATTATTTTCTTTATCTTACTGTCTTTGTCTTGTAACTTGATAAGAGTTTCTCTATGCCATCTACCAAGTCACTTTACAGAAGCTGGTGCAGTACCTCTGATGCCTTGTTCTTTACTATTACAACTCATCTCTCAGCCTCTTTTTAACCAACCAGTATTCCTTCTTAGCCTAGTCATTCTTCTGTAGCTCCCACTTTTTCCTGGAGTTCTACATTCTACCACCAGCTTTCCTCATATGCCTTATTTCCATACCTGGCTCAGCCACATACCATTCTATAGTCCTCACACATGTTGTGTTTGAGGTGCTGCCATTCTTCTTCAGCTCCATCTATTTCATGTTCTTCCTGAGATGCTAGAGTCCTGAGTAATTCCATGAAGTATTGTGCTTTCTCTCTAGTCAACTTCCAGGCCTTCACCCTGGTCTCTGTTGAACTTAGAGCCTTCTCTGACCACTGCTTGCAGCTGATTGTGGCAACCAGTGCATTATGCTGTAGGCTGACTGTTTCACTGGGGATGACTTTGCAATCATTGATTCGACCCAATCCATACTAAGAGGAAGTCCACCTGAGTTTTCCATGTGGTCTTATGAGTATCTCTCTTGCTGAACCATGTACTGGCCACCATCAGGCCATTTGCCATACAGATGTTCAGCATGTCCTCTCCTTCTTTATCCCTATTGCTCCACCCATGTGAACCCAGGTGGTCTTTATATCCTGTTTTGTCTCTCCCAATATGCGCATTCAGGTCCCCAGTTATCAACAGCAACTCACGCTGTCCTGCTTTATCTACTAGGTCCAGCAACTTCTATTTGAATGCACTCTTTTCTTTACTATCCCAACCTTGCTGTGGGACATAGGTTGAGATTATGAGTAGTGTCCTATCCTTATATTGGAGTCTGATTGCCATGAGTCTGTCCCTAATTCTGATGACATCCCTCGTTGTCTTTTGAAGCAAGTCCCTCGTCATAGTTCCTACTCCATTTCTAATTCATGCTCTTCCTGAGTAGTAAACTTTGAACTCCAAACTAAGTGGCTTTGCTGCACTCCCCTTCCATCTCCTGGATACATAGGATGTCCAGCATCCTCTTTACCATCATGTCATCCACTTTCAACCAAGCTGCATCCTGTCAGTGAGCCTATACTGAGTGTAGCAATTCTTAGTTCATGTTTGGCAAGTTGATTGGCTTTACATTCAGCTTTCGCTCAACAGATTCTACCCCAATGTTCTTTCTTTACTAGGAGGAAGTCTACCTGAGCTGCATGTTGACCATTCTTATATGTGATCTTGTAAGTGTCTCTTTTGCTGAACCATATGTTGGCCACAATCAAGTCATTTGCCAGATAGAAGTCTTGAATGGTCTCTCCTTCTTTATTCCTGTTGCACTACCTTTGTGGACCCAAGCAGTCCTCATACCCTGTTCTGTGTGTCCCAATATCTGCATTCAGGCCCCCCATTGTCAACACCAACTCGTGTTGTCCTGCTTTATATAGTAAGTTTTTCCATCTGATGTTAGAATGCCCTCTTTTCCTCTCTATCATAATCTTGCTGTAGGGCTTGCTTGGTTTTATGTCTAACTTTCACTCTACAGTACTATCTCAGGTAACCCAAGCTGGGTGATTGCACACTGGATGGCCAGTAGCTTATTGATCCAGGTCCAAGCTTTCAAGTAGGCACACACTAGCCATGAGGGACACATATAACCCTCCTTCCATTAGCATGGTTCCCTGGTGTATGTCAGAGTAGGCCGGGTCCTTATCACTGGCAAATAGCAATGTTCATTTGGGGACATTAGTCAATTCAGCAAAATCACCCAGAGCCAATTTTTACACCATCAAGTGGTTATCACTGACACAGCACACAGTGTTTGATATCTCGAGGATACTGTTCACCACAGTTGGCACCCCAAGTGGTTGGTCTATACAGCATTTTTCCCTTCGGGGCACCATCTAGAGTGTGTGCTGATGCATATAGGTCCATTCTTGGGTGAGTTTGTGGTGAAAACACCCAGCATGCTTTTGAGAGGTGGGAAGAACCCAACAGAGACCCAGGGAGAACATGCAAATTCCATACAGACAATGGCCTGAAGTCAAAATCAAAACTTGCACCATGTGCATGGGAGGCAATGACCTTAACCATTACACCAACTTCACCTTCACATAGACACTATTTTTTTAAACAAGAAACATCTTTATTACATTATCATGTTTGACCTAGGTAATCTTACATTTATATAAATGAAAATAAACCATACCAACAAAATCTCAGGTGCAAACATTATACATTACAAACCATACCGACACAACTGTAGTAAACATTATACATCACTTATAATATATCCAGTCATTGTTAGTCAACCATTGTTAGTCAATCATTCCTCCTCTGCATATATTCATCCCACACTTCCCATTTTTTCCTATATAATTTGTTCCTACTGTTTTCTAAAGATCCCAATTCCATTTGCTTTATCTCTGTTACTATCTTCGCTACTTCTAGTAAAGTTGGTTCGGACTTTGATTTCCATTTTCTAGTAATTGCTTTTTTTGCATAATTAGACTCAGCAAGGCCTTACTATGTCTAGGCAATTCTGATTCTGTACACAGCTCAAAAAAATAATTTCCTTAGTTACGTCTGACCTGTGTTTAAGATTAAAGGGACTAAAAACATTTTAACTGCTTGTATTGTACTAAGGATATCCATATAACAGAGATTCAATTTTCTCAGTTTTGTGTTATCTTTTGTTTAGTCCATTCTCACATATCCTTAGCTGCCACACCGGAATAATTTTTAATCCATACTCCTAAATACTTTATTTTATCGTGTCCCCATAAGTATGGATATTACTGAACCAAAATTACATAGTTTACCTCTATAGCCTTTGTTTTAGCTTCATTAATTTTGTATCCCAAAAAGATAAGAAACTGTCTCATTATGTTCCATGGCACTGTAATGTCCCTTTCTGGTTTTGTCAGCTATAAAATAATGTCATCTACAAATAAAGCCAGTTTTTCTTGACTATCATACCAATTACATCCTTGAATTTTTGAGTCCCGTATTTTCTTTGCCAGTGGTTTCAAATATAATGCAAATAACAAAGGGAAGCGAGGACACCCCTGCCTGGCTACTCTGGTGAAGCAGAGATTATCAGAGTGGATACCACCCACTTTAATTTTTGCCTTCAATCCCCCAAATATCCTCCTAATCATCCTTATAATTTTATCAGGGAATGCAAGTGCTTCCATTGCTCTGCTCATAAAGGCCCAGTTTGCTCTGTCAAATGCTTTGCCTGCATCAAGACCCACCAACAACAGTAGTATTTTCTTACTTTTTGCTTCCCTCTGGATCATCAGTGTTCTGCTAATGTTGTCAAATGTTTGTCTCCCCTCCACAAAACGACATTGAACTATACCTTTCAGTTTTGGCATCATTTTTGCCATTCTTTTAGCCATAAACACTTTATAATTATCATTTAGTTTTGAAATGGACCTATATGAAGCTAGATCTGATGGATCTTTACCCTCTTTAGGTATTACAGCTACTACCACTTTCTTCAAGGATGTTGGTACTTCTCCTCCTTTAAAATACTGTTAAACAAAACCATCCAGATCTTTATCACTTTTTCCCTCCTAGCTTTGAAACTTCCATAGGAATACCATCTGTACCTGGAGACTTTCCTGTAGATTGGTTATACATCATACTTTTTATCACTTGTCCTCTTATCCTGTTATTAATTGAGCCTCCTCTACCTCTAACCTTGGCATATATAATTCTTGCATAAATACTGCCATTTGTACCTTTTCTTGATTTTCAAAATTTTCTCTGCTTTGCTTTCATAGAATTTCCAAAATATTTGTAATGCTTCTACGGGATCCCTTATTATCTTCCTTGCTATAGGCTCCCTAAGCTTGGTGATAGCCCTTTCTACTTTCTGTTGCCTGAGTCATGCTAATACTTTTTGTCCTCTAGACAGATTATCAAAAAAGATTTGGTTAACAGCAATATTTCTATACTCATTCATATTATTGAGGTAATGCCTTATTTTCTGTTTAGCATTCTGCAGTTTCTCCTCTTCTTGTTCTATAACATTTCCCCTATTTTGCAATACTTTAACATTTGTCAGTCCCTCTAAATAATTCTCGTGACTTCTTAACCATATCTGCCTTTCTTTTTATTTCCACTCTATTTTAAACTCAATTTTAATTTTATCCCACTCTCTAGCTATATTTTCAGAAGAAATTTCTATCTTCTCTAATAGTTCCTGAATAATTTTTACTACCCATTCCTTAAATTCCTCTCTTTTCAACAGATAGGTGAGAAAGTGCCAGTGTTCCATTTTTATTTCATTACCCTGTGATTTTATTTTAGTTACTACTGGTGCCACATAGACACTAATTAGTACTTTACTATAGGTATTTGAGCATGAATCCCACCACATCTCTTGTAGTTTAATGTTTTGCCAGATGAATTTTCACTATATGTGAGTTTCAAGGGGGAAAGACATTTAATGTTTCTCAAATTTTCAATGTGAGTGTTTTATTTTGTTTTGTTTAGAAAATAGCTGTCAGTGTTTTTCGGTAAAACTTGAAATACAGATTTTCGGCTTTTCCCGGTTAGAGGTCGCCACAGCAGAACTCTGGTCCGCTCATGATTGGCAGTGGATTTTTACAGTGCCAAGTTGCCAGCTCGATGCCCAACCTTCAAAGAAGGCACACCCATTCACACTCGCACCTACCTGCATGTCTTTAATGTCACTCGACTGCGGGGAGGACATGCAGACTCCACACAGGAGGCGCTCCAGCCTAGAATCGAACAGGAGAACCTCTTGCTCTGAGGCGACAATGCTAACTGCTTCCGTAAAACTTGAAATAAAGGTTTTAAATGAAATCCAAATTTCTGTGGTAAATGTAAAAGCAAAGAAGAAAATATTATGTACACTGAGAGGTTTGAACAGTGTTTATGATAATTGGGGAAAGACAGACAAGTATTAAGATTTTGGAATGGCTGGTGGAGGCTTGATTCATTATCATACATAGTCCCTCATTTGTCCATGATCTAGCTGTGTTGACTCTGGAGTTGTACACTTCAACTATACAACATTTTTAGCCATTCAAGGAGGTCAGACCTGCAACGAGTGATGTCAGATGGGATAGCTATTCTTGATGACAGTGAATACATAGGGAAATCAAAAATGAAATGTAGGTGCAGTTCAAGCCCACCACCCAAAAAAAATGTATGCTGTATGCAGTAATATTTCTGATTTTTTTGTATAACTTGTGGTTTATTGAACAAAAGCTGCTGCAACATTTATATTGTCTTTAATAGTTTTGATTTCTTCACTGCAATAAAGAATGAATTAATTTATTAACAGTCCAGGATTGTGTAATGTAGTCTAAACATGTTTTATTTCAGTAATATATTTTTGCAGTACATTCTTTACAGACTCCAGCAACTGCAAAGGGGCTGACATTTATCAAGTCACATAGTCTGCATTATTTGGAGTGATGATCAGAACCACCTGATCTTCAGCATCAGTTATGTAGTCATTATTGCATATTGCATATTGCATATTGCATATACTGTGATACAGTTTTCTCTGCGGATAAGCTTGCAAATGATTTCAGCAGTTAGTTTAAAGCTGTTACTAAGGCAGTTAGAACAGAGGACTAAAGCTCCAACTTGTTAATGAGCTGGTTCCTGTGGCAAGGGTGCTGGGTTTGACTCTTTCCACCTTCATTTACTTACTGTGTGATAATGAAAAAGTCATTTAACCAGACAGTGCTTTGGAACAATTGGGAATTCATACTAGACTCCTTAATGATATCCAGGTTTGCATGCCTAATAACAATGAGGCTGTTGTCATTCTTTGCTAGCCATTCCCTACTGCATAACTGATCTAGTTTGGGAAATGTTATGACAATATTCATCAGCACATCATTTTTTTTTTAATGCAACATAGACAATTTAGTCTTCAAGGGCAGCAGGCACTGCATTTGCAGATGAAGCACTGGAATGCAAAGGTCACTGCATTAGTAATAGTTCTCTTTAATGTGGAATTATTCAGATTACTTTTACTTCTTCAGATATTACGCATATTAATTGATATTGGTGGATTATAACGATAGCAGTTTGAGTGGCCTTTTATGGTTGAAATGTTCTGAAATGGGCAGTTTTATCATTATTGGTTCATACATTTTGTTGCAGTCTTTACTGGAAAGAAATGTTCAAAATTACAGATTTAAAACACACTCTAACAAATGTTGCTGTATTAACTGAGGAATATAATTGAATATAATCATAAAGGTAAATCAAAGAACATATGCATTTATGCGTAGTCCTAAAAAATGTGTACAGAAGACTCATGGTTTGAAAACAGCTTGGGACCCAAGGTACACTTAATCCTCCACTGGCCATCTGCATTTTCAATGAATGTGAGTTTCAATGCATTTTCAATTAATATGAATTTCAAGGGAAGAGAAGTTTACTATTGCTTATGCTGTATGTTTTTAGTGTAAGGCTTGTTTTGGTTAGCAAATAATCATCAGTGTTTGGATTACAAAATATGAAATAAAAGTTTTAAATTAAACCCAAATATGTAATCACTGTGAAAGTAAAGAAGAAACTAGTATGCACTCTGATAGGTTTGAACAGTAATTAAGATAACAAGGGAGAGACAGCCAAGGCTTGGAATGGCTAAGGTGGGAAGGGGGGGGTTGGTCCTTTCCCTGTCTAGGGCCCCATTTGTCTGTGATCCAGCTCTGTTGATACTAATCTGAATAGCTTTATTTGAGTTATTGAAAACAGTATCTCTGTCTGTTTTTATAAATATACACTTTATTACAAATTGCCTTGGTATATGTATGCATAGTGAGCAGTCACACACAAGGGTTGCATGCTGTGTGTGCTATCTGTGAACCATGGGAGAAGCATGATTCATTCAGCTGAGTAATTCTCCTGACATGCTGGTACAAAACAGGTCCAACTCAAGCACAGACACATAGAGACTAACACAATCTCTTTTTCTTTCTCTCTGTCTCACAGACAGAGACACACAAACACACATATACACACCATACTCAAGTTCCTTTCTTACCTGCTGCTGGAAGAGTGCAGCCTGTGTCCACAGACCTCCATAGTCATGGCAGAAGCTGAGTTAAGAAAGTTTCATCTCCAGTTACAATGGCCACTGATGAACTTTCATTAGCATAATATGATAATAACAGGATCAACTACATCAGCCACTCCAAATGGTCAGAGCTTGGCT
Organism: Protopterus annectens; assembly: GCF_019279795.1. Classification (NCBI taxonomy): domain Eukaryota; kingdom Metazoa; phylum Chordata; order Ceratodontiformes; family Protopteridae; genus Protopterus; species Protopterus annectens. Next base: position 904,739,016 of record NC_056745.1, read on the forward strand.
GTGGCACTGTGCAGTGAGTAGGCCAAGTGTGGCTGCAGTAGTGCACTTGTCTTACTGCAGTGCAGCCTAGGATGGGCCTTTAGATTCCAAGCTGTAACATTTGGCACTGATGGGTCCACTTTATAAAATGTATACAGTTGCTAATGCTCTCTTTTAATCGCTTTATTCAGAACATGTCGATCAATAGAAATATGAACTGGGTTTTATTTTCCTATAGTAACCATGCTATTCATACATTCTGTTTGTTCTAATTGTTTCTTAATGACAACTAAGATTTCCATTTGATGCACTTCCTGCACAGTTCTACTCCTGAGCGCTATTGCTACTTTCCTTGTACCATCTATGACTGGTATCTATTAGCACCAGTATTTGTTTCTATATTATATTCTGCTGACAACCCCTCCTTAAATATGCAAATGATCATAACCATGAGGGATAGATATACTTGCTATGGTTTTATAAAAATATTCAGCATGCCTCTGCAAATGGGTCTGTATATATTCACTGTTTGCTATCATACTATGAATTTGTATTACCATACCTAGTTTCTCACAAGTCAAACATCTCAAAATATTAGGTTATTCTCCTTAAATACTAAAATTTGAAGAGTGGTCATGTTGTTCTTCTTTTATATTTACATGTTAGCTGTTTCTAACCCATTGGCCTTACTTGGTGCCCTGAATACATTAACAATCTGCACACAGCTCTTTACAGTGCCTTCTATCCTTCATTCTTTAAAGTGTCCCCAAGGATAACATTATAGTCTACACCTGTGGCTAGTATAAATTCAACAATTATCTTACTAATTCTCAGCACTTCCTGCCAACAATCTGTCTTGTACTTTTATCTCAATGCCTTTGATGCATTTTCAGACTTCATTATATCATCTTCTCACTCTGTTTTGTTTTATATATTTCTTATTCAGCAGTAAGAAATCTTTTGTAATACACTTCTCTTTCCTTCTCTACTTCTTGTCAAAATATTTTCTTCTACCACATTTTCCTAAAAATGGATTAACAACAGGAAATGCTTTATATTATACTTATATCAACACCAAGTACATAAGATTTCAGCTTCAGGTGCTCCTTATTTTATGCACACCTCATGGCTACCTTTCTTGTTTCCATTGTTGAAGCAGCATATTTTCAATTTATTTCTCATTTTTTTTCTCTTTTTGACTCACAGTTTATCTCTTGAGGATCTATTTTCTCAGTCTCTTCTTTTAACTATATACTTGACATTTAACTTGTTATTCATATATCCCTAACTTTGATAAAGTCACGTCTGTTTCTCTTTGTAGCCTTTTCTCATTTGATCATTTCTTATATTACAAAGTATTTTGCCTCAGAATCATGAAACTCGTCAAATTCACAGTCCTTAGCTTGATTCTTCAGATAGTAACATAAGTTTCTACAGTCTGGGCATGACATTGTTTCCCTGCAGAAACAAGTAAATCCTAAGATCTAGATTTAAAATAATAGTTAATCTTCATTTTAATTACTTCTTTTTATTTCGTTTTCAAGAAAATTTAAAATGTTAAAAACCTTTAAGCCTTTCCCCCAAGTGGCATGTAAAAATACAACACACTGTACCTATTCAGGCTGATCACCTATTCCACTCAAAATGAAGAACAAAATGAATTTCTGAATTTATATCTTCTAGTCTTTTGTTAGAATTACTAATGGATACAGCTGAAGGGTTTTTCTAACTGTAAATCACATGTCTATACTTTAAAACACATAAACTCTTGAGAGAAAAATATTAAATGTATTCCAACACTCTGACACCAAATAACATATGTTTGTCAAAGTGCTCAGAAAGCAACAAAGACACTATAAAATAGATTCTAGTCTCTATGAGGTGCCTACTTTGACTTCCAGGAGGAATATGTATCACATGACATGCAGCTGCCTATAGCTTAACATTAACATATTTAAAAGAATAAACATTTTTTTTTCTCATGCAGACACAGTGAAACAAATTAACAAAAACAAAAATAAATCCATAACTGAAGAAGTTTCTGTGTTTAGAGGGATGAAAGCATACACATGAGCTATTGGGCAGGGGGTGCGTATAGTACTGTGCTGCTGAAGCCCTACAAATGAAAACTTTTTAAAAAAATGTTATGTATTTAATTTGTTTTATTTTATTTAAGCAATAGTTGATTTTCCCATTATAAGATTTGGATCTCTAGGCATGCAAAATATGAACTTCCCTCTATTACTGCACATGGGCAGAGTTCTGATTTTTGTTTGTTAAAAAAAAAAAAACATTGATTTACTCTGTTGAACTGTTTTCAAAATAGTCCAGCATTTTGCTGTATGTCTCAGTATTACATAAAGTGATTACAACTTGTGGGTCCTTCAGCAATGTTGGGAGGCAGAAACAGTACTTGAATTGTGTCTGGATGAGTCTATGTAAGAAGCTCAAGTTTTTAGAAAATTCATATTATTGAGACGATATGCTCGAGTTTCTGAAAACTTGAACTTCAAAAAACAAAAAAAATCTACCTTTTTATGTTTTTGCAGGGGAGCAAACCCCCTGCACACCCCACACCCATGCACATTTTATATATATGTGTGTGTATATATATATATATATATATATATAGAAGCGCTACAGAATCCTGAAAGCCCAAAATCCTGAAGACCAAAATCCTGAGACCAAAATCCTGAAAACTCAAAATCCTGAAAACACATAGGATACCAACACTTACTATATTCCAGCACAAGTACGTACAGAAACATATTACCCTTCAACTATATGCAGGGGGGCAAGCCCCCCACACCCCACACCCCCTGCTTCTTAAATATAACAACTCTGAGATTGCACTTCAGTACACTAAGTGCAATCTCAGAGTTGATATATTTAAGTAGCAGGGGGTGTGGGGGGCACAGCCTCCCACATGCGGGCTGCAGGGGGGGGCTTGCCCCCCTGCTTATACATGGAGAAGAGTAATATGGTTTGTGTTTTATTTGTTTCTGTATGTACTTGTGCTGGAGTATAGTAAGTGTTGGTATCCTGTGTATTTTCAGGATTTTGAGTTTTCAGGATTTTGAACTTTCAGGATTTTGGGCTTTCAGGATTCTGTAGCGCTCCCATATATATATATATATATATATATATATATATATATATATATATATATATATATATATATATATATATATATATATATGGTTTACTATTATAAAATCACCGTTCACATACCTGCCATACAACTGATCGACGGTTACAATGTCGAATTAGTGTTTGACTGCACATACAAAATAACGAATCCAGCAGTTCACCGATGAAAGCCATTCGAACTACTGAACTGCGCACAATGAAATCTGATGATCTGAGATGATGACAGCATGGATGCGACAAAGATCAGCATGTCGCACTAATTACAACAAAATTATAGGGCGTGGCTACCAGATGACATGACTAATGACCTAACGGCCGTAAAGACCTGCAGTGAAGATGTGTATAGCGTGCAACAGGTGGAATTTTCGGCTTACAGCCTATGGATTACTAGGAGACCTAAGGAGATTCATTGAGAAGTGTGGATGGGTGAGTATAACCCAGATGTGAGCAGGTGGTGTGAATGTGTCATGTCAATGAAATAAATTTTGCGGAAGGGTGTAATATACTGTTTTGAAAACTCAGTATCAACTTCATAGTGCTACTAACATATTGATGGCAGTATTAATGAAAAATTATATGGTGCTGCTTACTGTGATGGATTTGAAGTCTTCTTAAGACACTCAGTGTTGCTGGCGGGATTCTGTTAAAATCAAAGTCTGGTTATATTTGCATTCACAGTCTGTTGCATACAGAAACTTGCAGAATATACACTGATGAGAGAATATACTTTGCAGCACCTGTCTTTAAGAGCAGTAACCAATAACTTTTTATAATAAACTAGACGGACTAACGTTGCAGCTTAAAGTACTGTTCCACTTTACTTCTCATATAGTACAGATGATGTGAGAGATATAACATTTACCTCAGGACAAATGTGTCCCTACCAATACCCCTAACATAACTGGATTAATACAGACCTTTATATACAATTTTAGTCATGCACATACATATACATTTCCTCTTGGTATTCTATTTTGGAGAATTGCTCATCTTGTAGAAACAATACTAATTGTTGCAGATGCTGACGCAAACTGCTGACTTAATGATATTATTTTTCAGCTTTTCTGACGGTGTGAACATCCTGTTTTTTGTAAACATGTCCTGCTGTGTAAGAAAACATATTGTGTCCATTATTTTTATATGCAGAAATACATGTTTTAAGGAAACAGATTGTCACAGTGTTCTTTAAAAGCAGATTTTGCATTTTTGCTCTTGCATACATCCTGTTTTTAAGTCTGTAAGGGAAAAAATGTCCATTCAGCAGATTCCTTATTTTCCAAGTCACAGTCATTTAGTATGGATGCTGATCACATATTACTAAACTCTGTTTCTGCATTTAAGCAAGTTTTATTTTATACCTTATTTATGTTACATATTTGTAACAGAATTACTTTCAACCTTAAAACCCTGTTGAGCATAATCTTACAATTAAATGTGAATATTATAATGACAGCTGTAAGGTGTACTGCATTAGGGTTAAGTGACAGTGAAGAGCATCCTGCTATAATGGAAATGTATGAACTGTGTATATGTTAAACTTCAAACAATTGTGCTGCAACTAGGTTAGTCTGTGGTTGACATTGCCACTAGATACTTTAACAAATTGTGTAGGCGTGCTGTAACAGCTGTGTGTATTGGTAAACTTAAGGTTACTTATGTAATAGTAGGATATTTTCTCTCACCTGTATGTAGTATCCCCTATGTATTGTTTGATGAAGCAAGCAGTGATAAAGTTGACATAGGGGATTGTTAAAGTTGTGACATGCACATATGAAAAGCATACTGCATGCTGTTATGTACCTGCGGAGACGTATCCAATGCCTGTAAAGTGTGCTCCATAGTGATTAACAGTGGCATTGGTGGACAGAATACATGTATCAGCTTAGATTACTGCCTCTAATACTCTGTAAATAGTAGTGGGAAATAGTAGTTGTAAGTCAGTTTAGTGGAATAATGGTTATCCATGAGGAGATGTATTCCATTGTTATTGCAGTCTTTTTGGCATGGGTTGTGTACGTGATAATTGTGATATATATGAGTGATACAGGCTTGCATCACATAGTACTATTGCTGTTCATTATTAGTAATCACGGTACTGTTGTTGATTTGTAGGTGTGCTCATGTACAATGACTGACTAACTGAACGTGAGCTATCCTGGCATTATTGGCACTATGTATGGCACAGTGAAGTCTCAGAAAGGTCACCCAATCCTTTGTATTGATGGTTATCAGTACTATCTTGAAAAGAGTAACCTTGAGAAGAATTACTGATGTTGCACTCAGAAGGCAAGGCAGAGGTGTAAGGGCCATTGTATAACAGAGAAGTGCGCTGGTGAGGAGAGGCTACTGAAAAGCATTGCACATTTTCACACACCAGATGTGGTCAGGGTAGAGGAGACTAGGGTACAGGAAGCCATTAAAAGGCATGGTGAACAAACTCTGGAGGATCCATGTAGGATTGTGTCCGAGGTTCTGGCAACCACGTCCACTGATGTAGTGACCACCTTGAGCAATACTGATGCACTTAAGCAATGTGTACGTAGGGTCAGGAGTAGAAACAGCATGATTCCCAGGGTAGACCTAGCAAGTCTGAAAGATTTAAGCCCGGAGATGATACCATTGAAGCAGGGCCACTTTATCATTAAACACAGTGCACTCCGCAGCCATACCTATGATGTTGTGCTTCTCACTACACAGGGTAATCTAGGCCTGCTTTGCAGTTCTGAGTATATTCTTGTTGATGGGATCTTCCCCATTAGCACCAGGGAGTGTAAACAGGTATACTCTGTTCACTGCAGCATGGACGATTCCAGCAACAGCAAGGTAGTACCCGTAGTGTATGCCATCCTACCATCCAAATGCGAGGAGGGCTATGATCAGTTCTGGGCAACCCTGATGGCATTATGTGGGGACTTTCATCTACAGTTCCAGCCCAGGATGATACTAAGTGACTCTGAGAAGGGTGCAGTTAACAGCATAATGAAGCATCTACCAAACAGTATGGCCAAGGGTTGTTGGTTCCATCTGTGCCAAATTATCTGGAGGCAGATCCAGAAGCTGAACCTGACACAGGTTTATGGCACAGATACTCAATTTGTACTGCTATGTAAGCAGATACCTGCACTCACATTCATACATACGGAACACATAATGGACACATTTACATCTATAGAGGAGGCATTGGGTGAAAGGAGTGCTCCTCTATGTGAGTTCTTCAAGAATAATTACATTTTAGGGAGGCCAAGACAGTATGGCATGAGGGGTTCCACCTCAGAGAGACAATGTCCACTCTTCAATGTGCCATTTTGGAATCAGGCTGAGACATATACCATGGGCTACCCTAGGAGCCAGAATGCAGTTGAAGGATGGTGCCGTAGGCTGAGGTCTCCATTGGGTAAAAGGAACTGTACATCACAGATGTACTGCATGCCATTTGTTTGGAGCAGAACCATTTAGACGATGTTAAACAGAAGTTTCTATGTTGTGTCCCAGCCTCTCCGAAGAAACGTAGGCTGTCTGACAAAGAACATATGATACAACTCCTGCTGGCTAAACATGATGATCAAACACCATTAGGCTTTGTACAATTCATGGCACACCATTGCTCATTCTGATATACATGCAAATACCTTTAATGTGTGCTATATCTCAGTGGAATTGCAGTACAACTTTTGCAGTTAGCATTACACTTTGGTTATTGGGACGTGGATTGCCTCGTTGATTACAGAGCACTTGCACTTGTTTGAAATCACTATTTGAAGAAGGAATATATGTTTGATGTGGACATTTAATGCACCCACACAGGGAAACAGTAATTTAAAGCAGGATCACAATATTTCGGTGTTTTACCGCAAATCGGACATAAATGTCACGATTCAACATTTTTGACATTTACCACTGATTTACGGCCTTATTTACAATCGGAATTTTGTAAGTTCTGCGTTTCTTTTTGCTTATTAATACCTTATTTTTTATAAATTTCGACTTTTTAATAGTAAACCTCTCTCTCTCTCGTTATGTATATATATATATATATATATATATATATATATATAAAAAGGTGAAGCCTTACTATTACTGAATGAGCCCATTCTATATATAGTCAAAGGGTTGCAAAAAAAAAAAAAATGAGTAACCTGGAATTTTTGGTATAAATTTTAGATCTGTTAACCAGTTTACAGAAATGGTCAAAAGGTCAAAACATTCTCTAAGCAAAAATAGATTTTTAAATCACTCATTTTATTGGCAGGATTTTGATATTTAACAAAGCTATTTACTTTGCCTTTGATTTTTTATATCATTTGTTTTTCATGTTGTTTACTTATTTCTTTATGTTAAAATTTTAAATTTGAAGAGTTCTATGGGAAAAAAGTACTAAGGGGATGGTAAGCTTTTTGCGCAGGACTGCAGTAAGAATAAAAAAGCCTTACTGTTGCTGAGGAGCAAGTTGCATGGAATATCTAGTAAATATGTGCTAGAAGTGGAGGAGTACAATTAAGAACTTTGAAAACAAGGTGGAGAAATAGTGGACTTCTTAGTAAAGGGCGATAGCCTAAGTATAGTACTTTGTAGACCACAGTGTTGGTCAGTACTGAACATCTGATGTTAGCAAGAAATCAGTCTACTTTGGCTAGAATTTAGCACTGGGGGCTCTTTCATAGAGGACTTTACCAAAAAGCAGCAGATTTTGCTCATGGCTAGCTGTAATCTAATTAGTCTCTAAGTGTAGTAGCAAAGATAGCATGTATTCTGTAACTAGAAATGAAATACACCCTTTGCAAATGTTATCCTTACAGCTGCTGTTAAGAACATGGATGCACTATAGCACTTATTTTTATTTATTTATTTATTTATTTTACATTTGTTTACCGGGATAGTCTGACTGGATATATGTCCATTTTCAGCAGAGGCCCGGGGAGAAAAGCTCCAATAGACAATATTACAAAGACTGCAAAACAAGTTAGATACATAGAAAATATAAGACAAAGAGTTATATACAATGGTTTAGTAATGTTCCAAATAGGGACTCACAATTTACATGGTCTGACACATTAAAGCAAAAATCATCAGACTGGTACAGAATGCAGTTGAGTATTACACGTTAAGATATTATTCAGATATGATTTCATTTTATAGCTTAATCAGGGTTGGTACATGGACAAAGCCAATTCACTTTGAAATACTGTTTGAGGCTTTTTTTGAAGAGACTTATGGAAGATTGAAGGGTTATAAAGTTTGGCAGTGAATTCCAGGTTTTGCCAACAAAGCTGGCAAACAGGGATTCACCAGCTGAATTATTAGCTTTGTAGGTTTGGACCAGTAGTTTGTTGGCAGATCGTAGTGACCTCAAGTTGTTGTATGGTTTTATAATATTTCTAAGTGAGGGGTAACCTCAGGGTGGTAAAGAACTGTGTGTGCTATTAAGAGTTGATTGAATTGAATTAAGCTGGGAAGTTCTAGACACTCTAGTTGTTTCAGGTTCTGGCAGTGATGGATTCTATAGGTGGAGCCAGTGGTGAATCTGGCAATATGGTTGCAGCTATGGGAGAGCTTACTCAGTTCAGATTTATTAAGGTTTGGGAGTACAGGAGAGGCATAAATAAGAGTAGAGAGTAGGTGTGACTGGGTGATTGCAGTTTAGCCAGTGGGGTTAAAAATGACTTGTTTCTATACAGAGATCCAAGCTTCTTATTGATGGTCTGTATGGTTTTGTTGACCTGTAGGTCAAATTTAAGATTATTATCCATAATAACCCATAGAAGCTTAGTATGGGTATCTGGAGAGATAGTGGTACCATTGTTGGATGTAACAGTTAATGAAAATGGGGTGGATCTACTAGTGGGGGTGAAGAGCAGAAGTTTTATTGGGGTTTAGCAGTAGACGTTGGTTGGAGAGCCAGTTTTCAATAGTGTTAAATGTGTTTTGGGTTAGGATTTGCAGGTCGGTTGTGGAGGTGGCTGAGCAGATGAGAGTGGAATCATCTGCATATTGAATGCAGGTAGCTTTAGGGATAGCAGTTTGAAGGTTATTTATGAAAATAGAGAAGAGTAGTGGTCCTAACATGGAGCCTTGAGGGACACCAAGAGTGAGAGGTAGCTGGCTGGACAGTTTGCCCTGCCATAATACAGCCTGTTGTCTGACAGTCAGGTAGGACTGGAACCACTGGAATCAGTTGCGGCTGGTGACTTCAAATCAAAGGGGGGCTGCAGGAGACAGCTGAATGGGTGTGGCCAACTAGAAAGGGGTGGGGCTATGCTAAAAAAAACGCAAAAACTGGGACTTTAATTAAATATGCTGCCCTGTGTGCCAAACCATCATTATGAAAGTCCAATCAAGACAAAATGAAGTGCAGAAGAAAAAAATATTTCAATGCATTGGCTACATGACAGCTTACTTAATATCTTGATGGAAACAAAAAGGTTGTGAGGCATGAAAAAATAAATTACTTTTTAACTACAATACTGGAATGCCAGTCAAAATCAAGTATAAAAAACAAGCAGCACTCAACTCAAACCTCTTCTCCTTGCACTGCAATTCTAATTATAATTTATATTCAGCTTTATAAAAATACCAAGTAACATGCTGAAAGTGGCAATCTCTGTGATACCCCCACTTGTAAAAATGTTTCTTATCCAGAAAAGACCTGCTGCCTAACAACAACTATCTACTTGTTTCATGGGGAAAACATGATCAAAGTAAAAAATGAACAGCAAACAAGAAACAAGTTCAAGATAAATTGCTTAAAGGATTACTGCACAGGTTATGGACCACAAGATAGATTGGCATTTTGTTTAGTTTACGTGTAAAGCCTGCAAAGATGACTGCAAGTCTCCAACAAATGTAATGAGGTACTAAAAATACTGTAATCATGTCCTTTATTACAAATACTGTCATATGTATTTCAATACCCAAGGCTTATATGCTAACTAGTTATGTAAATATTCTGTGCATGGCAACAACAAAAAGGCTTTCAATGTTGGTAATTCTTTAACAGTATGCTTATTAAAGCTTATTTGCATCTTACATTCTCAGACAAGCTTACCTGATGGTCATTAAAGCATTGCTAGTTAAACACAGACCAACAAGTACTGCAACATGCATTTTCTGAATAAGAAGAAGCATAAATCAACAGTATAAAAATATGACAGAAAAACAGAATATTCTGCAAAATCAAGGACAGATGACAAGCCACTGTAGTACTTGTACCTACCTTGGATGGGGCGATACTCTGCACACTTACACTGCATAACTGCTCCTTGCCTTTCTTGGACACATCCAGAGTCACTACATGGGGGAGTGGGGTACAAGTATGTCACAATTTGAAATGTCTCTGGCTGACAGTGATGGGCCTGACATATTTGTCATACCTCTCAACCTCAGAACAAGAAATCTGGACAAAACCATAAACAGAAGTGGGACAAAGGCCCAAAAATAAGGGCAAATTTAAATATTGCTCTTATAAACTTAGAAAGATAATAGAATAGTAGGTCTTGCTTTAGTATGAATTTTCTGAAGAGTATGACATCTGAAACTCAAATGTCTGTCATTTTCTAACTTTAGTCTTTAATGATTTGCCACTAATTTGCCAGAAAAACACAATTTTATGAAAAACGGACCAAAAATGTGATGCAAAAATATAAAATAGCCACACAATACAGCTGGGAGCATGTCAAAGAAGGGACACTTTTTTTAGTATTACTGTTAACTTGAGCAGATGATGAAATAAGAGAATCTACATACATTTCTGAAATTAAAAGTAATCTATAACTCTGATCATTACAATTACTTATTAATTGTAAACGCGCCACGATTTCTTCCAAATTTGCCATTTTGCAGAGTGATTATTAGGGGGAGAGCAACACTTTGAGACATGATTGGGGACAGTTGAGAGGTTTGGATATACCTAATTGTATAAAGCAATTTATTTGCACGTACATCTCAACCTATTAATGCAGGAAATCTGGACAAGGCCAAATATATTGGGGAACATACAAACAGTACTAAAAATTGCTCTTGTATAAACTTAGACAGTTGACAGAATAACATGTCTTGCTTTAGCATGCATTTTTCTGAAGGGTATGAAGTCTGAAACTCAATGTCTGTCATTATTTAGTGACTTAATTCCTAAATGATTTGCCAGAAAACCTCAAATTTTATGAGGAACAAACCAAAAATAAGAAGCAAAAATCTATTCATTCTGCAAAAATCTGGACAGTTGAGAGGTATAGTTCAGCCGGGGCTGTCTTTGAGTTTGGTCAATTGGGGCCTCCCCCTGCAGCCATTCCAATGTCCTATTAATTGGCTATTTCTCCCCATTTACCATAAACACTATAAATGTGCATACTGCTTTACTTCTATGATGATTTGGATTTCATTTAAAAGTTTTATTTTACATTTTACAACACAAACACTAATAGACATCTGTTAAACAAAGCAATGCAGTCTCACAATGAAAACAGACTTAGCATTAAAACTTCTCTGCCCTTGAAACTCACGTTCATTGAAACAGTATTGAAACCCATATTCAAAGAAAATACATCTGGCCAGTGGCAGATAAAGATTAACGTTGGGCTGTTTTCAAATCATAGGCCCCTTACACAGGAAACATACATGTGTTCTTTGATACACCTTCCTGATTGTATTAAATTACATTCCTTGTATAATACAGTACAATTAGTGGGCATTTTAAATGTATTGTTTTGAATATTTTTCCAGTAAACAATGAAACAAAATGCATGCACCAATAATGACAAAACTGCCCAATTCAGAACATTTCCATCATAAAAGTCTACTCAAATTTATCCAGTCCACCAGTATCAGTAAATATGCACCATCTCTGCAGAAGTAAAAGTCATCTAAACGATCCCACATTAAAGAGATATGTAAATAATGAAGAGGTTGCTGCTAGTGAACAACATTATATTTCACTGTTTCATTTACAAATAAAGTGCCCGTTGCCCTTGAGGAATAAATTGCCTATGTTACACTAAAAAATGATAAGCTAGTAATATTGCAATAGGGAATGGATGGCAAACTGATAACAGGTTCATAGTTGCTAGGTATCGCCGCCAAAGAGGACATTCTCAGGACTGCAGCATCCACCTCCTTTAATAGTACAACACAGTACAGTATCAGCAATGTATCGACATACTGTGGGAGTAGAACCCACAGCCTTATGCATCAAAAGCAAGTACACCACCTGTTGTGCTATTAACAATGCAAGCAGACTCAGCATAAGCAGCACTAAATTTATCTTCCCCTGAAGCTCTCAGCTCCTTGGAAAATCCACTCAACACTCAATTGTATCCCTCAGCTTTGCAGCACAAGAAATCTGGAAAAAGGCCAAAGCCCAAAACCCAGGGACACATTTTAAATATTGGTTGTATAGTCTTGGAAAGTTGCTAGAAAAAAATGATGTGTTTCCACCATGCATTTCACTGCCAAGCCTTGGACCGAGAACCCTGTGCACTACAGTCAGAGCAACATACCACTATGTCAAATCAACTGTTTCTTGAAACATGGGAAGAATTAAACTTAAATGGCTATCATTTAGTGAATTCAGTTCTCACCATAGCTCTCAACCTCTTGGCACAAAAAAAATGGACAAAGCCAATAATGGGGAAATACAGCCCCCAAAATAGGGACACATTTCAAATATTGATTTTATAAACTTAGAAAATTGCTAGAATAAAAGTTTTTTTGTGTGTGTTACCATGTACTTTCTGAATAATATGAAGTCTGAAATTCAAACGCCTGTCATTATTTAGTGAATTAAATCCAGAAAACCACAGATTTTATGAGGAACAGAACAGAACAAAAATATGAGGCAAAAATTTGAGCAGTTTTCACAAGTGACGGTAGGTAGGGAATTCAGGTTCTTGTTATCTGCACCCAAGGTACAAGGTTTGAGTCTGAGTTATTCTCTAATCACTACTGTTACTTAGGTATCTTTATCTGGGACATTTTACACTCACACACCTGGATATCCAGCCTGCAGACGTTGCAGTCCGGTCCCCTTCCAGTCCTATGCAGGTCTAACCGCACAGACGTCTGGGCATTTCTGCAGTCTGCTGCCTTCTGTCTAATTTGGACTGCTCTATAACTCAGTCTAGATTCTGTACGCATGCGTGCGTAGCTCTGGGAATGTTCACAGTTGTTTTTTTATTTTATTTTTTCAGCTGGGGGGGGCTGCAGTCCAATAGCATGAGCCGCCCCTGACTGGATTGTGTGTTTATCCAGAGAAATTGACTTTAGAGAGAGAATGAGGAGTTCATGGTTGACCATATCAAAGGCTTTTGATAGGTCAAGAAAGAGACAGAGGATAGCCTATTGTCATTCCTGTTTTGGTTTACGGCATTAGTAAAGGAAAGGAGGGCAGAGTTGGTGCTGTGATATGGCCTGAAGCCATGCTGGGAGTTAGATAGTAGGTTATTCTGTATAAGGTATTGCATTAGTTGCCTGTGTATGCATTTGTCCATTATTTTGGCTACTGGGGAAAGAATAGCAATGGATTTATAGTTGGATAATTCTGTGGAACTTCCACCTTTATGGATTGGGATGACGTGGGATATTTTCCAGAGGGAGGGGATAGCACCTTCGGATAAGGTTCTATTGATCAGGATAGATATGGGGTATGCAATGGCCTCTGCAGCTATTTGTAGGTACTCTGCAGGGAGGAGGTCAGCAGAGAGGGTAGTAGGTTTTAATTTATTTATTAGTGTTTTGATAAAAATGTTGGAAATGGGTTGGAAGCTAAATTGGGGATGATTACTGAGTAGATTGGAGGGGGGGGTTGAAGTTTGTGGGGGTTAGTTCATTTGCTAGGGATTGGATTGTTTCAGTGAAAAATTTATTATAGGCGCCAGCTATGGTCTCTGGGGAATTAAGGGTGAGGTTTGCAGGGGTTGAGGTAGTAGACTGACCTGGATGACGGAGCTGATTTAAGCCTGCACAGAACTTTTGAGGGTTGTTTTGATGTTTATGTAGGAGATTTTGGTAGTAGCTTTTTTATCTAGTAGGACAGATTTTTTTAGTTTCATTCCTGAGTTGGCGGCATTTTTAATGGTCAAGTGGGGCTTTAGTTGATCGCCAGCTGGCCCAGGCTCTGTTTCTAGTTTTGATTTTTGACTTGGTATCCTTTGTGAGCCATGCTGCTGTGTTTGATTTAGTTTTTATAGTACATGCTGGAGCATGGGAATCAAGGAATCTTAGGAATTTAGTGTTAAAATAAGCTATGGCCTCTTCTAATGATAGATTTTTTTAGTTTTGACCAGTAAACTGCCTTTAATTCATTTAGGAAAATAGCAGGGTTGAAGTTCTTCCTGTTTCTAAGTGTTTTGTATTTGGTCTGGTGGGGGGTGCCTGCCTTGTGTTTTATGATATAGGTTAATAGATGATCACTAAGGTCATCAGGGAGAGTCCCGGCTGTGTACAGTTGGGGTTGGTTGTTGGCTAATATCCAGTCTAGGATGCTTTCCCTGTTGGTTGGTTTGTTGATCTTAGTGGGAGAGGTTATAGTCTGCTTAAAGCCAAATAAGTTTATAGGGGTGATGGGAGGTTTGGAGGAGCAGGAGTGCCAATCGGTATTAAAGTCACCAAGAACTATGTTTTTTTTTGGGATAGGTAGGAGATAGCCAATAGAGGATATCCTCTAGGGTAGTTATATTGTTACCTGGTGGAATGTAGGCACAGACGATGTTCAGGCATTTGGTATTGTTAATCTGTAGTTTGGTTATGAGGAGTTCTGCATTACTGAATTGGTGCGGTTATATGGTTTCTCTATATACAGTTAGAGTATTTTTGTAAAGGACTGCTATTCCCCCTCCTTTCTTTGTGGTGCAGTCTAGTCAGTGTATATCATAGCCTGGTGGTAATATCTCATTATCAGCAGTAGTTGGTTTAAGCCAGGTTTCCGTAAGACACATAATGTCTGGGGAGTGGGTTGCTAGGAGAATGTGCAGGTTGGGAATTTTATTGTTAATACTTCTAGTATTTAGGTGAAATGCTAGGAGGGAACTAGTGGGAGTAAATAGGGGTAGCTTGACTGTGGGGGTTGTGGTAGGGGATTGAAGGTTATTCAGTGTAGGTGGGCCAGGGTTGGGATGAATGTCCTCATGTATTATAAGGTTATAGTGACAGGATACTCTAAGCTTTAGGATTTTGTTTATTAGTTTTATATAGTCTTTGCCTTTAGGGTTGCATTTTGTGGTTTTACAGGGGGGATATTTTGTTGGGGGCAGTAGATTGGGTGTGTGGAGGATGGTTAAGTGTGTAGTCTTGTGTGAGAAGTCATGGGAGGCTGTTTGACCTTTTGGGTAGTGAATATATAGATAATATTTATATTCATAGGCATTACGGTGATAAAATAAAAATAGTAGAGGCAGTAAGGTAATTAGTATTGTTTTATTTGTTTGCATTATGTAAAGGGGCTGGCCAATTATCAGGGTTGACTGTGCTAACAGGGTTTGGAGGAATGGGAGAGAAGGTAATGGGCTCGAGAGGAGATGGCTGTTTAGTGATGTGTGAGGCAGTGATTGGTAGTTAGCATAAGGGGAGTGGCTTAAAGTAGTATAAATTTAGCAGTAGTGGGGGCGGATAGAAATTGGGGGCAGGGTGGGGCACGGAGCGAGCCCGAGCGGAGTGGGATTAATACAGACACAAGTTACATACAGCCTCTGAAAGGATTTTATTTTATTTCTTTCAGTTTAGATGCACCAAATAGTTTTATGCTATATCTTTCAGTTTAGATGCACCAAATAGCTCTAACTCAGGGTTTTTATGATATGATTTTCAATTTAAATTCACCAAATTGTCCTATATCTTGTGCTGATAAATACTTTAGCCTAATGTATTTAAGTTGTTAATTTTTCTTGTTTGGTATGTCTAGTCTCACATTTGGTTGAATTAAGTTTAGTTATACTAGAGATTTCACTAATAAAATGTTAGGGACATCTCCAGTGCTGTAGACTCAGGGCTTTAAATAAAACAGTACAATGATTCACAATATTAACCTTATAGAAGTAGGTTGCTGAGGGGCAGGGCAGTTTAACTCTCCGTATTTCAATTTCAGCAGGGAGATCCTTCCTATGTTGCAAGCCTTTCAAGTTTTGGGTAGTTAGGAGGGGGATAGCACCTAGTCAGAAAATAGTATGTTAGTCTAGTAATACACAACAAATTTTAACTTAATGTATAGGATTGTGCCAATATATAGATTATTGTAGCATGAATAGGTTATCCCAAGGTCCAGAGCATTCCTTTCTACATAACAGTTTCAAAGTCAGTTAATTAACCCAACGACTATTGTAACAGTAATGCTGTATATCTGTAGGGCTATTATTCACCTCTCATAATCATTTCTCTAGCATTTATGGTTAGCACAACAGTTTCTTGTTAAATTACATTAATTTGCAGTCAGTTCACACAGCGATTATCCCAGTGGTATAGTCGCGGTGATATAGAGCTCACACCAATCAATTTAAAGCATCTAGAGCTAATTCAACATTTTTACAGGCAAGAAAAGCACAGTTTACTCAGTGACTGACCCAATAATACAGTCCCAGTGTTTTACAGATAGTGACTTCAGTTTTAAACTCTTTAGTAATCACATAAACAGTATTTAGTGCAATATCAGCAGGTTCTGTAATGCTTTCAGGTACACACAAAATGGCACTTTTAACCGTATGCTTCGTATCCACTGAAACAAGATTAACAGCAGCCTGTGAAGCTTTCTGGAGGTTAATACCTCTTTTTTAAGCATAAATAGCACATTTTAGTTTGTTTTGGCATAAAACAGGTACATACCAATGTATAGATGCAGCGTACTGGGTCAGGAGCACCTGGGCATTTGAAAAATGGCCCCTAAGGTAGAGAGCTAAGTAACCTCGCTTACATGAGCATTGCTGAAAGTTATTTTATAACATCATCTGTTTCCAGCACTGAATGAGAGCCAAAAATGACAACAAGTTTTGTAAAACTTTGCTCATGCATGCCCTCAGAGGACAAACCCCCTACTTTTACAATGTGGGTCCTGTCTCCAAACCAGTTGGTTATCCACCTAATCACATATGGGTCAGTTTGAAACTCCTTGAACTTGTTCATTATATTTGCATGTAGTATGGTATTGAATACCTTGGCAAGGTATAAGCATGGTCTATGGACAGATTGTTCACAGTCTACAGCCTGAGATTCATCAGACAAGATCTACTCTTGACAAATCCAAATTGCTGGGAGTCATGTCTGACAACATTTTTCATATCACATTTAATTAGGTCAGTTATGATAACATTCTGTGGCTTTACATATAAGACTGAGTAGGCTGATGGGTTTGTAATTCCCAGCATCTGAGTGCCACTCCCATGGTATGAAGCCAGTTGCTAGGCTCAGGTTGGAGAGATTGGGAAGTGGGTCTGCTAATATTTACTAAGTACTATTAATTAGACAACTGGGTATGTTCTCAGGCCACATGGATGAGGTATTCTTCATTTTGGAAAGTATATTCTTTATATGTCATTTCATGATGGTTGGTGGCTTGATTCTGTCAGGGATAATTCGGTTTGAAATAGATGTCTCAGGAGTGAAGTTGGTACTGAATTTGTTAGACAGTACATTGTCAATTTTCACTGGATTAGAGCAGTTAGTACCATTATGAATAAGCTCAGAGCAATGTTAAATGTTATTTCTTATTTTTCTGACATAACTAAAAAAATGATTTGCAGTTGCCTCAGGCTTTTGTAGCTAGTCCAAGTTCATGGGATGCTTTTGTTTCTCTAATATCTTTTCTTAGTTTGTTATCTAGTTGTTTGATGCTCTCCTTAAGCTGAGGGTAATTTGTTCTGTTACCTAGATTTAAGAGAGTTTATTTGCTTTATTATATAGTCTATTATTGCTTGGGGGCCACCACATTAAATTTTTAGGCCTCTCTATTTGCTTGAATCTATTTGGGAATGCTAATTTAATACATTTGTCTAGGTGCAAGTAGTACTTTTCTGTATAACTCCTTGCAGTATCAGTATTATAGATTATATCTTTATACTCAAATGTAGAGACTTCATCATGGAATTGTAGATTTGTATGTTTGAAGCTCTTTAATTCTATGATATTTGTTTCTGATGGTTCGGAGATTCTAATGGAGAAGGTTACTAGTTTGCAACCTGATTTGACCAGTGAAGGGGGAATACGTTGGAGATGGTACATACAGATGTTTGTTAAGCTTGATTCTGTTAAGATCAGATCAAGTGTATACTGCACTCTAGTAGGTTATTTAACAATCTGGTCCAACTAGTTTTTATTTATAAAATCTAAGAATTGTTGAAGCATGTCTTATTCTGGTGGTATACAATGGATATAAAAAGTGTACACACCCCTGTTAAAATGCCAGGTTTTTGTGATATAAAAAATGTAACCACAATAAATTATTTCAAAACTTTTCCTACCTTTAATGTGACCTATAACCCATACAATTCAATTGAAAAACAAATTTATTAGGGGAAAAAAATAAAAAATAAAAAACGTAAAATAAGGTGGTTGCACAAGTGTGCACACCCTTAAACTAATACTTTGTTGAAGCACCTTTTGATTTAATTACAGCATTCAGTCTTCTTGAATAGGAGTCTATCAGCATGGCACATCTTGACTTGGCAATATTTGCCCACTCTTCCTTGCAAAAGCACTCCAAATCTGTCAGATTGTGAAGCATCTCTTGTGGACAGCCCTCTTCAGGTCACCCCACAGATTTTCTATTGGATTTAGGTCTGGGCTCTGGCTGGGCCATTCCAAAACTTTAGTTTACTTTTGGTAAAGCCATTCGTTTGTTGATTTAGATGTATGCTTGGGGTCATTGTCATGCTGAAAGGTGAAACTCCTCTTATAGGTTCATAGGTAGGTACTAGGCTATCTGCCCAAGCGCATTTATAAGCCTAGCCAGAGTGTGTCGGCTTTCGCCACCCCATTGATTAATTAACTGAGCCTCTGTTAAGCAGAGCCAATGAAGTGATCCCAGGGGTGTATTTTTTGTTACCCATCCACTCATCAAGGTTTCTCTTGAAGAGTGTTAGTGAGGGGCTCTGCCTAATGTAGATAGGAATTTTGTTCCAAAGCATGGGGAGTCTCTGTGACAGGAATCTATCCCTCAAGCATGTTCTATTTATTGTTGTGGTGAGGTTTAGCTCACTAGAGCACGTGCTCACAGTGACTTGGATTTCTTTAGGTGGAGCATGTCCATTAATTCTGAGTTGGATATGGCTTTGTAAGTCAGGCAGAGATCACCTCTGAGTAAGCGATATGCCACTGAGTACAGCCGGAGTTTTTTCAGTTGGTCTGCATAGGGCATATGTTTGAGGCCAGTAATCCTCTTGGTGAGGTACTTTTGTGGTCTTTCTAGCTGTTGGAAGTGTCTTGTGAGGTACATCCCAAATAGGGCATTGTACTCTATGATGGGTCTGATGAGTGACGAGTAGAGGGGCACTATAACCTCTTTATTTCTAGATACGAACCCTTTAGTAATTAGATAGGCCAAATAGAAGGATTTCCTAACTACTTTGGCAATATGATTGTCAAAGGAGAGATTACTATCTACCTGGGTCCCCATATCTCTTATTACCTCTTCTGTATTAAGGGGGCTGCCACCTATGTAGTAATTCATGGGTGTTTTGTTTTTCCCAAATGGGATGACTATGCATTTTTTGGCATTTAGCTTGAGGCCATGACTTTGACACCAGGTGTCCGTCTCAGTAAGGCCTTTTTGGAGGATGTCCGTGTCAGCCGGAGAGTCAATTATGGCTCCCAGTTTGCAGTCATCGGCGAACTTGGTTAGCCATAGTCCTCCTGTGTTTGCCTGTACTTCTGAAAACTATATGCAGAACAGTAGGGGTCCCAGGACTGAGCCTTGCGTACCCCACTTGTGACTGGTTTAGAGTCGGACCTGGAGCCTGCTATTCTTACTGCGTGGGTTCTGTCTGTAAGCCAGTTGGCAACCCATCTTGTGACATAGGGGTTTATGTTCAGGCTGGTGAGTTTTTCTATAATACCTGAGTGAGGAATGGTGTTGAACGCCTTGGCGAGGTCAAGGTAGGCTGTGTGAACCACCTTTCCCTCGTCTATGGCCTTGGTGACTCTCTCAAAGAAGTCAACTAGGTTTAGTAGGCATGATCTGCCCTTAACAAAGCCGAACTGGGTTGGGTCAAGTGTTTGGAGGTTCCCAATGTCTTTGTTAATGAGTTCCATGATGTTGCGCTCCATAGCCTTGCAGACCAGGCTAGTCAGGCTTATGGGGCGATAGTTACCAGGGTCAGTTGTGGCCCCTCCTTTGTGGAGCAGAATAACCATTGCTGTGTGCCATTCTATGGGCACGTAGCCTGTGGAGAGGCTGAGGTTGAACAGTGTGTTTAGGTGGGGGGTTAGTTCGTTCTGTAGTCCGTGCAAGACGCATCCTGGGACACCATCTGTCTCCACTGACGCTGTGTTTTTGGCCTTTGAAAGGGCTGTTTTCACCTGTGTGTCTGTGATTTCTGGGACACTACACTTTTCCGGTATTGTTGTGGGCCCTTTTTGAGGTGGGGGGGTGAAGTTTGCACTGAATCTATCTGCCAGGATGTTGGCAATATCAGTAGGTTCAGTATATTTTGTGCTATTTTGCACTAGCTTAGAGCATATCTGTGAGTTGCCACTTCGATTCTTGACATAGCTAAAGAAGGCTTTGTGGTTATCTTTCAAATCCTTGGCTATTTTTCTTTCAAAGTTAGCCTTGGATGATTTTTATGAGGGACCTTAGTTTCTTACTAATACTGATCAGGGATGTCTTTCCTTCTTGGGATTTGCTTTTTTTCTGAACTAGTTTCCTCCTTTTATTGTATAACCTGTTTATGGCAGGGGTCCACCAGACTGGTTTCCTTCTCTTAGGGGAGTGAGTCTTGGTTTTGCTAGGGATGGCATAATCCATGCATCCTTGTAGGTGCTCATAGAGTGCATTTGTAAAGGATTCTGCATCTTGGGCAGCATTATCCTTTAGCGTGGGGGCTGTGAAACTTACCACCTCTGTCTTATGTAAGGTGAAGTTTGCTTTAAAAAAGTTTTTCACTGTGGTTTTCTTGGTTGGGGGTGGTGGTGGGGTGTGGACATCCAGAGTGATTAGTTTATGGTCTGATCTAACCAGTGACAGGTTGACCTCCGGTGCGGAACACCTGTCGCCTATGTTGGTGATGACCAGGTCCAATATGTTTTCACCTCTGGTAGGGGAGTTTACCAGCTGATCCAGGGCATTTGAGTTGATAAATTCCAGGAAGCGCTGAGCCTGGGAGTTTGTACTCAAGTAGTTTTCCCAGTTAATGGTAGGGTAATTGAAATCACCCAATATCAGGGTGTTTGGTAGGACCTTCATGTTTTCCAGTGTCTCCAGAAAGGCAGAGTGGTGGTCCTGGGTCATGGAGGGTGATCTGTAGCAGGCCACAATTTGCATTGCAGATTTGCCCGATGTTAGTTGCACATGGACGATCTCAGAGGTATCATGCTGTGCCACTAACCTGGAGGTGTAGGTATCCTTGATGAATATGGATACACCCCCCTCCTTTTGTGTTTCGGTCCATGTTCTGTGGCCGAAATGTGTGGCATGAGTTGTAGCCCAGTAGTGCTGGAGTGCTCTCTGGAGCCTTGAACCAGGTTTCAGTTACTGCACAGATGTCGACGTTCTCCATACTGAGGAGTGCCGCAAGTGCATGCATTTTGAGATTTAAACTCCTGGCGTTAAGTAGCATAACCCTCATTTTTTTTATTTGTGCTGTTTATGGAGGTGGGTTTGACTTTTGAGCCTTGCCTAAAAAAGGCACTATGGGGGCAGCAAAAGCCTTGGCCAGTATTCGAAAGCCTAGGGATGACAGGAGCAATCTGTCTCTTGTGAAGCAACACAGCTTGTCGAGCATGTAGTCCCAGGCTGACAGACACTGGATCCCCTTTGAATGACACCAGAAGCTTAGCTAATTGTTGAAATTGATAATTTTTTCTTTATACTGAGGTATCATTCTTGGTGAGGGCAGGATCCTACTCAGGGTCAGGGTCATACTCGCCTGGGCTACATGATCAGAGAGCTCTTCCATGTCTTTTTTCATGTAGTCCAGGGAGGTACGTTTCAGGTCATTCACACCAACATGAACAATGACAGAGTCATATTTGTACTTGTTCTGGAGTGACCCGAGTGCTTGTGTTATGTGGCGGATTCTGGCTCCTGACAGGCAGCTAACAGTAACCTTCTCCTTGTCCAGCCTAGTGAGTGGGATGTCAGTGTCCCTGACTATAGAGTCACCTATTACTAGTGTGTTAGGTATGTTATTTCACCTTAAGGGCTGTGATTGTGTGCACATTGATTTTGTGTTTTATGTGTTGTCTGGTTTGTGACGGGAGGTGCAGATTTTTTGGGTATCTGCTTTGGAGCTCTCGGATGCTTTCGCAGATTTTTATTTAGAGCTTCCAAGTATGATTTAGTGTATTTATGTGTATTTTTTGCCAGTGCTGGTTTAGTAGGTCTATGTGAGGCTGGAGGTGTGGTGCAAGTGTTAACCTTCTCCTCCTGACTGTCTGTTCCAGTCTTGGGTGGAGAGACCTTAGCCTCCAGTTTGGCTGTATAATTGCATCTCTTGCATATGTTAGTGTTTTGTGGTAGGAGTAGAGGGTTGTCTGTGTACATGAGGCAGTTGTAACATTGCCTCAGGATACCCAGGTTGACCAGCTGGACTGGAGAGTACACCTGAAGTTGCCCTTTGGTCATGCCTGAATAGTAGGGTGAGCTGCTTAGTCGCTTGGTTGGTGAGGGATGGATAAAGAGCCTTGCCCTGCTGGGCAATCAAGTGTCGGGATATATTAGTGCTTGCTATTAGGTCTGAGCAAGTGCTGGACTGTAGGATGCTTTTTGAGTGCTTAGGTTGAGAGACTAGTTTCAAGGGAAAAAAACTGAAGAGGAGACTTAGTGGAGCCGGGAATAATTTAACCGTAGCTAACCGGTGCTGCCCAGCGTGCAAAACCGTGCAAACGTGGTTTTTAAACTACTAACTTCTGGGCTGGAACCACTCCTCCAGGGACAGATAGCTGCTCAAAGTTCCCCTCTCACAGGTGAACAGAGAAACTTCCCTCTATCCAAGTAAGGTATGGGCAACTCAGAAACTTGTAACACAGCCCTGAATTCAGCACTAGCCCAAAAACTGGATTATACCAACTTAGAAGGGTGAGAAACAAGGAATTTTTTTTTGTTTGTTTTTTTTTTTTTAAAGATAAGGCAAAAACAATAAAAAGTACACTTAAAACAGCTTTAAACGACTACAAGCTATCAGAAAAGGCTATTGTACTTTAGTGTGTAGCCTACAACAGTTAAACAAATTATGTAAACAAAAAACGACTTTTTAAAAGTGCAGGCAGTCAAATAGGTACAATATGTGAAAAAAACAAACTTTTAAATCACAATAAATGCTGAAAAATCAGTGTTTAGGCGGAAAACAGTTACGTACAGCAAGAAAATACAGACAACTGATACTTAATCACTCCAAAGACTCTCTTTTAAGCTAGAAGACTTGTATCATTTTAAGGCTTTCTAGTGCTTTCCAGAAGGTTAGTTACAGGAATGATGGGAAACAAGCACAGGTGGTCTTTTAAACCAGAAAGTTGAAAGAGATGGACAGCTTCCCAAATGATCAATAAACTACAATTTCTGGGCCAAGAACCACTCCTCTTGTGGTAGACAGGCTACCTAGTACTTACCACTCCCACTGATAAGCTAGAAGGCTTCACTCCAACACAAAGGCTTGGGGGGCTCAGAAGCTTACAAACAGTCCTGGATATAGCAAATCTGTACCTGGACTAGACTAGTTACGGGAAAGGTGGGGATCAAGCGCAAACACGGGCTTTCAAACCAGAAAGTTGAAAGATATGAAAAAACTGCCCAAACAGCCAGTAAACTACAATTTCTGGGCCAGAACCACTCCTCTTGTGGTAGATAGACTACCTAGTGCTTACCACTCCCACTGATAAGCTAGAAAGCTTCCCTCCAACACAGAAAGGCAGCTTTCTAGCAGATGCCTGAATGTTTTGGGCGAAAAGTAACTGGTATTTGGAACTGTTCATAATTCTCTCCACCTTGACTAAAGCCCCAGTTCCAGCTGAAGAAAAGCAACCCAAAGTGTGATACTGCTACCACCATGCTTCACTGTGGGGATGGTGTTCTTTTGGTGATGCAAAGTGTTGTTTTTGCATCAAACTTACCTTTTGGAATTGTGGCCAAAAAGTTCAACCTTGGTCTCATCAGACCATAACACATTTTCCCACATACGTTTGGGAGACAATGTATTGTTTTGCAAATTTTAGCTGGGCCTGGATGTTTTTCTGTGTAAGAAAAGGCTTCTGTCTTGCAACCCTAGCCCATAGTCCAGACATATGGAGAATACGAGAGATTGTTGTCACATGTAGTACACAACCAGTACTTGCCAGAAATTCCTGCAGCTCCTTCAGTGTTGCTGTAGGTCTCTTGGCAGCCTCCCTGACTAGTTTTTATCTTGTCTTTTCATCAATTTTGGAGGGATGTCCAGTTCTTTGCAATGTCACAGTTATCACATATTTTCTCCACTTTTTGATGACTGTCTTCACTGTGTTCCATGGTATATCCAATGCTGTGGAAATGTTTTTGTACCTTTCTCCTGACTGATACCTTTGATGCTTTGTAAACTCTCTGCGAACCATGGCTTTTGCTATAGCAGGCAACTAAGCAAAAGTCAGGAAAATCCTACTAGGACAGCTGAACTTTATTTGAAGTTAATCAGTTTTTTTAACTGATGGCAGGTGTGTACCCAAGAAGACTGAATGCTGTAACTAAATCAAAAGGTGCTTCAACAAAGTATTAGTTTAAGGGTGTGCATACTTATGCAACAAGCTTATTGTACATTTTTTTATTTTTTATATTTTTCCCCTAACAGAATTGTTTTTCAGTTGAATTGTACAGGTTATAGGTCACATTAAAGGTGGGAAAAGTTTTGAAATTATTCATTGTGGTCTCATTTTTTTATATCACAAAAAACTGTCATTTTAACAGGGGTGTGTACACTTTTTATATCCACTGTATATATCCCAATTTAATCATTACATAGTTAAAATTACCTAGGATTACATTGTTACTATTTATATGGAGTTCATCCAGAATATTTAGAAGTTTTTTGTGATTTTCTGGAGGCATGGAGTGGGTTCTTTAGCATGCTATGAACTGATAGCTTATCTTATTTAGTGTGATTTGAATCTCTATAAGCTGTGTTTGTGGGTTTCTAGGGGTCTGTCTCAAATTAATGTGATCTATAACAAATATGGATACATCACCATAGTTTCCATCAGGTCTAAATGAGTGGTAAGCACAAAACCTGAATATTGAGGGAGTTTTTCCTGAGCACTTAAACCATGTTACTATAGCAAAACAGAAATAGATGTGCTCCAAGTGCAGCAGGGTCTTAATGTTGGCAGTTGGTTGTTTAGACTTCTAGCACTAAGTAGAGTCACATTGATATGGCTGAATGTTTTCTTTATTTTGTAAGTTAGGTTAGGAGGTTCATCAGCTATACCTTGCCTAAAAAGTCCAATTGGGAGCTGCAAAAGTTTTTGCCAGTATGCAGAAGCCTTAGAATGAAAGGCACAGACCATCTCTGGTGAAGCAAGAACTGTTATCAAGCATTTCATCTCATGCTGGCACATACTGGATCCTCCTAGAATAACAAAGTGTTTAGCTAATTGTTAATGCCAGTGATTATTTTCTTTATACCTCTGTATCATTTTTGGGTCCCCCTGAAGGTCCTGAATGTCTTGACCATCTACATTCCATTTGGGGTTTAAATTATGCCCTACCCTCTGTTCCCCCTCCCACTGTGGTGTTATGGTAATGTTCAAGGACTGGCCATGAAATGGGGGCATGTAGTGTATCACCCCATTTCCACAGCAGTTCGACCATGCCCACCACACCACCCTCCTAAGCTATGTACCACAAGCAACATCCCCAGCCTCAAACAGGAATCGCAGTTAGGAACACCCATTTAACTGCCCATACTCTGCAGCCACTTAGCCAGTCATCTGAGTTGCTAATCAATCTTGGGTTGATTGGGCTGTAGACTGTAGTCAGGGCTTTATCCCTCTATGCCACTAGACTGGCCACCTAAGCAGCAGTTTTAGTAATGGAAGGATTCCACTCAATACTAGGGTCTTTCCTTCCTTTCTGACATGCATGTAAAGCTCTGTCCTGTCTCTCTTCAGGTCATTTACTTCAAAATGGGCCATCACTGTACCATACTCATATTTGTCTGTTTTAAGTATCCTGAGGACACTTGTAGCATTGGGAATCTTGGCTGCAAAGAAACGGCCCACTGTTACCCTGTTTTTTGTCCAGCCTTGAGAATGTAGAATCTTTGTGCTAATTATAGCATCACCAATCACTAGTGTATTTATATTTATATTTGAAGATTGCCTAGATGTAATTGGTCTGGGATGTGCCATTCCATGGTGATTCCTAGGCATGTTGTCACTTACTGGTGCTGTAGTGCTTAGTTTACACTGAGAATTGCACTTACTAGTTCACTGTGGCTTGGGTAAGGATTTTTTTGTTGCCTTAGCATATGATAATTCAGTATGTCTGGATAGTGGTGTAGGAGAGTGTTGCTCACAGAAAAGGTTTGATAAGGGGAAAAAGTGAAAGGCCTAGTTAAGAAATCAATTTGAACTCCAGTCAATAATCTCTATCCCTCAGATATGGCAGCAAATTATTCCCTGACACTGAATAACCATTATTGCTGTCAGCACGTTTACACCCTAACTAGAAAACTAACTGAAACTATACTTTAATGCATGGTTGAATTCTGAAAGTGGGAAAAAGAGTGGAAAGTCATGGGGAAAAAAATATTAGTAAAATGGAGATGCTATCTAATGAATTAACAAAGGAGAACACTCAGTCTTACAAAATGGAGGATCTATTAAACACACAAACAGCCAGTTGACTAAAAAATGCGCAGTATAAGTGATTTTAAATAAAACTGTAATTTAGTATAAAAATTGGTAAAAAGTATAAAATCATAGGGGTGATACTTAGATTAACTAGAAGGGAGTGCAATCTGATACTCTAACAGCCAGGCAACTATCTGAGACATAAAGCCAGTGACTTTAGCCAAACTAACTCTAAAAAAGTTATAAAATTCAATATAACAAAAAAAAAAGTATTGAAATCACCAAAATGAATGCATGTGAAAGAAAAGTTAAGTACTTCTCTGGAAATTATGAGGCGCTTAAGCTTGAAAATACCAAAAAAGATTCTCTCAGCATGTGCTTCAGCTTACCTTCCTAAAGACAGGCAAATGGCTGGAAGCAAGTTTAAGCTGAGGGTAAAAAGTGAAAGAACCAATAAGAAAGCAGTTAGATCTCCAGGAAATAATGTCTGCCCCTCAGAAACGTCAGCAAATTATTCCATGCCAGCAACCCTGACATTGGACCGTGACACGCTTGGATACAGTACATCTACTCATCACTATAGCTGGGAATCAGCACATGTGCTGCTGAATGCATACATTACTGACCAGTATTCTCTGGCCCATTTTAACTGCATTCATGATAGATCTGCAAGGGGGTGGGGTTAGGCTTGCATCTAAAACTACCCTTACATTGCTATTGTAGAAGTAACTTCTAGGGGTTGCCATATAGTTCCCTGGTTTGGGACCATTAGCGCACAGATAACAGGACAAGGGCATCACTTCATGTGAGAGGCAGGATGTGAGAAAAGTGCATGGGGACCAAACTCCCTTCATGGTTGCCAGGATGATGGCACCTCTGGTCAGCTCTAGTCCCTGCTGATGAATGCTGTGCATCAATTGTAACAGGAGAATGAATGAGACTGAGATTGATAGGAAGATCTGATGGATGGTAGGCATAGTAATCAAGGGAAATCCATGGGTAATCGACCACAGGCCATAAATGCCTTGCCAATAATTATTGTCAAACTCTATTAATATTTTAAAGGAGAACAAGGCCTGTAAGTCCCAGAGTATATTTTAGGAAACCCATCCATTTGGCAAAGCTATGTTTAAAGGCCAACATGGAGTCACATTGCTTAATGTGCAAGGAAAGTCTATTTCAGAGCAAGGGGACACTAGATAA
Organism: Protopterus annectens; assembly: GCF_019279795.1. Lineage (NCBI taxonomy): Eukaryota > Metazoa > Chordata > Ceratodontiformes > Protopteridae > Protopterus > Protopterus annectens. Next base: position 904,767,291 of record NC_056745.1, read on the forward strand.
TGAACCTTTGAAGGTGAAAAATATACAAAATATTGTGATTAACAAGGATGGATAGAAAAATGTGGCAGGCTCTGAGAAACTTTGAGGATAAGACATCTGCACCTGGTTTTCCAAAGAGGGGAAGCTCTTTTATGACTTTTGTTATTGTGTAAATGGAAGAAATTAAAATGCAGCACTGTAGGGAGAGAAATAAAAACATGCAAAAGTCAAATACAGCACATACGTCAATATCTTGCAATATGTAATGATCAGATACAGTAATAAAAGCAATGTATAACAAAATAGAAACAAACCTATAACAAAATACAGTAGAAGCACTAAACAGCAGTGTCTGTTATAAGGTTTCTAGACAAATGAGCAAGACAATTTAAGTACTAGAAGAATGTAGCACTGTTGAAAGGGAAATACAGCAGGTTGCTGAGAAAGAGGAACTTTTATTTGAAAAAGAGATCAGGAGAAGACAGAACATAGATCAGCTCCTACTGTAGGAGATTGTGGAGTGTTAACGCAAACACTAATATAAATATATGCAAATATCTAAGGTTATAATAATAAACCAGGCATTAGAATACAACAGAAGAAGCTAAGTTTGAATAATGGTAAATTATGTAGGCCAGACAAGGTCATGTTATGGGATTTGTGCTCGGTTTTACACAACCAGAATAAAACACTGGAATTCTACATCAGGACCTGAGCTAATTCAGGTTCCAGTCAGCATCCTTCAGTCAAAATACTCTTTGAACTGTAACATCTGTAAGAGCCTCAACTTCTGTTAGAGAAAAGGCACTGGTGTGAGGAAGTCTTTCTATACTGCACATCTTATAAACAAAGGGATAGCATCCAGGTCCAAAGAGGCCATTGTCCCACTTTACCCAACTTTCATTAGGCCCATCATTGGTTTATAGGTTCATAGCAGATTACTAGGCTCAAGTTCAAGAGCCCTTACAAACTTAACCAATTTTACCCAGATTTTACCCAATTTTCTGTCCCTACATGAAAGATAGCAAGGGTAAGCAAACATGGTTTTGACTATTTTTACAGACTGCTTCTGACCATAAGGGACATGGGCACCACCCCAGGAGTGAATTTGCAATTTCCCATCCATTGGTCCAGATTGCACTTGAAGATAGTCAGGGACTGGCTCTGCTTCACATGAATAGGAAGTTTATTCTATAGGAGGGGCAATCTCTGGGGCATATATCTGTCTCTCCAGCATGATCTATTCATGTCAGAGATCAGTTTAGATCTTTGTAGTGGATAACCCTTGTGCAGTTAGTTTTGTGAATATACAACATTTCCATCAGGGCTAAGTCAGAGACTGCCTTTTAGGTCAGACACAGATTACCCCTCAGTAATCAGTTGGAAAGTGAATACAATGATAGGGCTTTTAATTGGTTCAAATATAACATGTTGGTTATACCTTGTAGTTTTTGGTAAGAAACATCTGAGGACAATACAGCTGTTGCAGGTGCCTGGCGAGGTCCATGCCAAAGGGTGCATTGTACTTGATTACTGGTCTGATGAGGGCTGAGTACAGTGGTACTATGACATTCCTAGATCTGGATGATATGCCCTTACTTATAAGCTGAGCCACATAGAAGGATTTCCTTACCACAGTGGACAGGTGGAGGTCAAAGTTCAGATTACTATCTATCAGACAATCCAGATCTCTCACTACTGGGTCCACTCTTAGGGAGGGTGGTATCAATGTTGCAATTTGCAGGGGTATTTGATTTTCCAAAGAGTATTATTATGCACTTCTTTACATTTAGTTTGAGGCCATGGCTCTGACACCAATCATTAGTCCATGTCAGACTTTTCTGTAGGATATCAACATCGTTTGGGGAGACAGTGATTGACCCTAACTTGCAGTCATCAGCAAACTTTGTCAGCCAAAGGCCATCTACATTTGCCTTGACATCTGAGAAGTATATTCCAAACAGGAGGGGGGCCCAGCACTGAGCCCTGTGGTACTCCACTGGTGACAGGCCTCTTGCTGGATGTGGATTCCCTCACTCTAACATGTCTTTTCTGTGAGCCATTCGGCTATCCACCTGGTGACGTAGTGGTTTATGCCCAATTTTGTGAGTTTATCTATAATACCTAAGTGGGGTATTGTGTCAATGCCTTGGCAAGCTGACGTTAGATAGCATGTACTGTTTTACCCTCATCTATGACCTTCATGACCTTCTCAAAAAAGTGCACCAGACTGAGCAGGCAGGACCTGCTATTGATGAAACTGAACTAGGTTGGGTATAGAGTCGGGAGATTTCCTATGTTGTTGTTAATCTGGTTCATGATTATCCCTTCCACAGTCTTGCAAATGAGGCTAGTCAGACTTATAGGTCATTAGTTTCCTGGGCCAGTTGATGGTCACCCCCCCCCCCCCCCCCCCGTGCAGAGGGATAACTGTTGTTGCCCTCCAGTCTACTGGGACAAAGCCTGTTTGGAGACTGTGGTTAAACAGAGATCTGAGTCGGTCTGCTAGGTCATATTTCAAGCTATATAATAGGCATCCTGGGATTCCATCAGGGCCCATTCATGCCATGTTTCTAGCTTTCAGAGACCACAATGATGACCTGTACTTTTGTGATAACAGGCAAAGGAATAGTAGGGGGTATTTTATGGGCAGTGACCAGAGGTGATGAGTGGGTGACATTTGAGCTGAATTTATCAGCCAGCAGGTTTGCTATTTCTTTTGGTTGAATATAGATAGGCAAGTAGCCTGTTTTCAGAGGGAGACCCAAGGGGAAAAGCTCCAGTACAGTATCAATTTAGTTAGGAAAAACAAGTAGTCATGAAACAAGTGTTAACAATAATGCAATTAACAAAATTACAAAGAAACAAATAGTTGTGAAACATATAGTATAACAATACAGAGATACTGATAACTGGAATAATGAAAAAAATCTATCAGAAAATATAAACAAATCCGATCAAAACATGGAATATAAGGTGCTGAAGAGAAGTGCACTAGGAGAGTTGTGAAGAATAGGAGAAAGAAATTAGCCAGGTGAAATACAGGCAGAACCAGTTGCCACTGAGATAGTCATTTAAGCTTTTTTTTAATGAAGAAATGTTGGGGTTATTTTGGATGTTTTTGAATTGATAAAGACCAGGAGTCCCTTAGCCTGCATGTCAGTGGTCATATGTTTCCCAGTTTATAGAGGAGTAGTTAAAAACTGCCCACAAGTACTGTGTTGGACTGAATGGTAAGTGAATCTAGGAACTTCTGGTATGCAGAGTAGATTTCATGGTTCATGTTTGGGGACTTATAGCTAGCAATGAGATGATGGGGGATTTTGCCTATGGTCAGCTGGACATGGAGGAGTTCAAGCAAATCATCCTGCTTGACCAATCTAGGGGTATGATTCATTTATGTAAATGAAAACACCTCTCCTTTTCAGAGGCTGGTCAGAATGTGTTCATAGGTTCATAGGTAGGTACTAGGCTATCGGCCCTGGGGCCTGTACAAGCCCAGCCAAAAAGGTACCCTGGTTTTTGCCACTCAAGAAAATTATTTTCCTGTGCCACTGTCGAGCAGAGCCACAGAGGTGATCCCAGGGTGAATTTCCTATTTCCCATCCAATCATCAAGATTTTTCTTGGAGTGCTAATGAGGAGCTTTGTTTGATATAGATAGATAGTTTATTCCAGAGTATGGGAACTCTCTGGGACAGGAATCTATCCCTCTGGCATGTTCTGTTTATTGTGATGATGAGGTTGAGGTCCCTAGAGCGTGTAGCTCAGAGGGATTGGGATTTCTTTAAGTGGAGCATGTCCAACAGCTCTGGGTTTGACATAGCTTTGTATGTTAGGCAGAGATCACCTCTGAGTAGGCGATATGCGACAGAGTAAAGCTGGAGTTTTTTTAGACGGTCTGTGTAGGGCATCTGTTTGAGGCCAGTCATCCTCTTTGTGAGGTATTTCTGTGGCCTTTCCAGTTGTTGTAGATGTCTTGTGAGGTACATACCAAAAGGGGCTTTGTACTCTATAATGGGTCTAATGAGTGATGAGTAGAGGGGAACAATGACCTCTTTTTTTCTGGATGAGAAAACTTTTGTGATGAGGTGTGCCACGTAGAAGGATTTCCTGACTACTGTGGCAATGTGATTATCAAAGGAGAGACTACTGTCCACCTGTGTCCCAAGGTCTCTTATCACACTTTCGGTGTTCAGTATACTACCGCCTATGTTGTAGTTCATGGGTACAGAGTTTTTACCAAAGGGGATGACAATGCACTTTTTGGCATTGAGCTTGAGGCCATGTCTTTGACACCTGGCATCTGTCTCAGTAAGGCCCTTTTGTAGGATGTCCACATCATTAGGAGTTTCGATTATGGCTCCTAGTTTGCAGTCATCTGCGAACTTCATTAGCCAAAGACCTTCTGTGTTAGCCTGTACTTCAGAGAAGTAGATACCAAACAGGAGAGGACCCAGGACTGAACCCTGTGGTACTCCACTTGTTACTGGTCTGAAGTCAGATTTGGAGTCTGCTACTTTCACAGTGTGGGTTCTGTCCGTGAGCCAGTTGGCAACCCATCTTGTGACATAGGGATTTATACCTAGTTTAGTGACTTTATCTATAATTCCAGAGTGGGGGATGGTGTTGAAAGCCTTGGCAAGATCTAGATAGGCTGTGTGAACCACCTTACCCTTGTCTACGGCTTTGGTGACTGCTTCAAAGAAGTCTATCAGGTTTAGGAGACATGATCTGCCTTTTACAAACCCAAACTGGGTGGGGTCCAGAGTTTGGAAATTACCAGTGTCTTTGTTTATAAGTTCCATGACGATACGTTCCAAGGCCTTGCAGACCAGGCTCGTCAGGCTAATGGGGCGGTAGTTCCCTGGGTCTGTGGTGGCTGCCCCCTTGTGGAGTGGGATAACCATTGCTGTGTGCCATTCAGCAGGCACAAAGCCTGAGGTGAGGCTATGATTGAACATGGTACTTAGGTGGGGTGCCAGTTCATTCTGTAGTTCGTGTAGAACGCAGCCTGGGATGTTGTCTGGTCCCATGGATGCTGTGTTCTTGGCTTTGGAGAGTATGGTTTTTACCTGTGCAGCCATGATTACAAGGAACTTTGCATTCTTCCGGTATAGAGATGGGCTCTTTAGGGGGTGAGAGGGGGGTAAAGTTAGCACTGAACCTATCTGCCAAGATGTTGGCAATATCAGTTGGGTCTGTATATTTAGTGCCATTGTGCTGTAACTCAGAGCAGATCTGAGTGTTGCCATTGAGATTCTTGACATGGCTATAGAATGCTTTGTGGTTGTCTTTAGAATCAGTGGCGATTTTGTTTTCGTAACTAGCTTTGGAAGATTTTATCAGGGATTGCAGCTTCGTACTGAGGCTGACCAGGGAGCTCCTCCACTCATGGGATTTTACTCTCTTTTGCAACAGTTTCTTCCTTCTGTTATACAGTTTGTTTATGGCAGGGGACCACCAGATTAGCTTCCTTTTTTTGGAGGATAGCATCTTGGTTCTGTTTGGGATAGCACGATCCATGCACTCATATAAGTGCTTATAAAGTGCAATTGTGTAGGATTCAGTATTCGTAACTGTATTGTCCATCTGCATGGGTGTCATGAAGTTCACCACTTCTGTCTTAAGAAGCATGACGCTGGCTCTGGAGAAATTTTTTTACCATGGTTTCCTTAATGGGGGGTGGGGGCAGGATGTGGATATCTAGGGTAATTAGCTTATGGTCGGATCGGACCAATGAGGCGTTGACTTCAGGTGTGGAACACTGGTTCCTCATGTTGGTAATGACTAGATCTAGGATATTGTTGCCCCTGGTGGGGGTGTGGATAAGTTGATTTAGGGCATTGGAGTTTACGAATTCCAGAAAGCGTTGAGTGAAGGAGTTGGTACATGAGTTGTTTTCCCAGTTAATGGTGGGGTAGTTGAAATCGCCCATTATTAGGGTGTTTGGTTGAACCTTAATATTTTCCAGTACATCAAGAAAAGAGGAGTGGAAATCCTGGGGCATGGTGGGTGATCTGTAGCAAGCTACAATTTGGATTGCAGTTTTGCCCAGAGTTAGTTGCACTTGGATAACCTCAGCTGCATTATGCTGAGCAACTAACCTGGAGGTGTGGATATCTTTAATGAATATGGGCACACCTCCGCCTTTGGTGTTCCGGTCCAGGTTACATGGCCGAAAAGTGTGGTATGAGTTATAGCCTGGTAGTGCAGGGTTGCTCTCTGGAGCCTTGAACCAGGTCTCAGTCACTGCACAGATATCGATGTTCTCCATTTTAAGGAGAGCCTCGAGTGAGTGCATTTTGAGATTTAGACTTCTAGCATTGAGTAGCATCACCCTCAGTTTTTGCTTGCCTGTTCCTGTTACGGTGGTGAATTTGTCATTTGAACCTTGCCTAAAAAAAGGCACTATAGGGGCAGCAAGAACCTTAGCTAGTATCCAGAATCCCAGGGGTGACAAGTGCAAGCCATCTCTGGCAAAGCATTGTGGTCTGTCGACCATGTCATCCCAGGCAGACAGATACTGGATCCCTTTAGAATGGCACCAGAAGCTTAGTCAATTGTTGAAGTCAATAATTTTGTCCTTGTACTGCGGCATCATTCTGGGTGATGGCAGAAAGCTACTCAGGGCTAGGGTCATACCTGCCTGGGCTACAAGATCGGAGAGTTCTTCCATGTCTCTTTTCATGTAGTCCAGGGAGGTACGTCTCAGGTCGTTCACACCAACATGGACAATGACAGTGTCATATTTGTACTTGTTGTGGAGTGACCTGAGTGCGTGGGTTATGTGGCGGATCCTGGCACCCGATAGGCAGTTGACAGTAACCTTCTCTTTGTTTAGCCTGGTGAGTGGGACATCAGTGTGCCTGACTGTAGAGTCACCTATGACTAGTGTGTTGGGTACGATGTTTTGCCTTATTGGCTGTGGTTGAGTGGCACACTGAGTCTGAGGGTTATGTGTCATTTGGGTTGTGTTGGGGGGTGGAGGTTGCTTGCATTTCTGCTTTGGAAGTCTCTGTTGCTTGCATTGTAGCCTTGCACTGCTGGGGTGCTTTCCGCAGCAACAATGTCTCTGTAACTGTACAGACATCAGCATTCTCCAGGGCAAAGAGAGCTTCCAGGGAGTGCAATTTCTTATTATGACTCCTAGCACTGAGCAGTAGTACCTTCAGCTTGGCATTAGGAGAAATTGTTACATTAGCAGGTGTGTTGGTTTGGCATTGCCTAAAAAAGGCACCATAGGGTTGGCTAATGCCTTGGCCAGTATTCGAAAGCCTATCGGCGACAGGTGCAGACCATCTCTGGCAATGCAGAGTGGCCTGTCAACTGTGTTGTCCCAGGCTTACAAATACCCCTTGGAATGATGTAGAGTATGATGCCCCCTTGTGATATATAGGTGCATTTGCAACAACTGGAGCATCCACAGAGATTCTTTACAAAAAGAATAGTAGACCTGTGTCACTTGACCTACATGGACCACCTCAGAGCCGTGTCACTACTCCTGGCCTCATACAGACTACTCAGAGGTGACGTATGTCAGGCTTATAAGGACATCCACAGACCAAGCAATAATGGATCTACTGTGCATCCACAAGTCAAATGGTATTAGAAATACCCTGTATGAAGACCTCAACATCATCTGCAACATAAACAGATCCTCTGTCTGGAGGGACAGGTACAATATCCCATAGGGTACCACTACTATGGAACAGACTTCCCATATAGATAAAATAAAGCCTCTTCATGACCCTATTTAAGTGTCATTTGGACCAGTGCATGAGGAATAGGACTTTTACCCCAGGTCCAATGCCCATCCTCCTAATGGACAAAGACAGTGCTTAAATGTCTTACCTTAAAATATGGAACCCTAATACACTGAAGGCTTGACTGAATCAATATAATCCACTACAAATTAGAAATACTTCAATTTAGCTATGGCTATGATAGTTACACCTATGGGATAGCACAGATGGGTGACAAATGGGAAACATGGCTATGCTTAAAATGGCCCATGAGGGACAATAATCGATGAGGTCTAACAGTCAGTGGCCAGTCTTCCCACCATCCCGCACCTTTGAAGATGTTCCCCTTACACCATTTTAGACACATTGAAGAACTGCTCCTTTCCATAGCTGACTTCTGTAGCGCAAACTGAAAGTGGGGGGGGGGGGTCTTCTTTTGGAATAACCAACAGCCTGAGATGTACATGGCTTCCAGAGTTTCACTAATATGTACAATAAGATATGAAGACCTCAACATCATCTGCAGTTTGGGGATTACCAAACTAACACTGTGATTCTTTGGTTTTCTAGGAGTCAACCTGAAGCTGGACTTACTATTAATTTATTACATGAGGATGCAGCCATTGTGGGTGATAATTTTCAGTACCATGAAGGCTCGCAGACCGAATGAAACAATTGGCAGCAGCTGATTTTTCAGCTCATTTATTACAAAAACGTCTAATACTATGCACAAACATGATTTTAATATAATTCTGGCTTCTGCAGCCATTCTAATTTATTTTACTTTTTATTATACTCTTTATGCTTTCACGGTATTTTATCCAACGGTAGAAACCCGGATTGGTAGGTACTAGGCATAATAAAAACTACGCTACTCGTTTGGTAGTTTTTAATGTTCGTTTAAAGTTTATGAGATGCTGTTATCTTTGTACTCCTCAATAAATGCCTGTGGTGGTGGTGGAGAAGCTTTGTATAACTTGTAAACAAACTCTGACATTCCATACTGCGCCAAGTGCCAGACATTTCTTTGATGTAAATAATTTCGTTTAACACGCCTAAAAGGGTGGAAGAAAAGCAGTAGGAGCAGCTCTTGGGTAACGTTTGGTGGTCAAAATATGGTTGTATGAACTTCAGTAATGATGTTGCCTTGAACTCTTGTCTTGAAACTGGGTCAGACAACGTAATACATAGATTGGCTTCCTTTGGCCATTTACATATAGAATGGTTTGAAAATTTCCATTTCACTAATGTTGTGTGACTTCATATAAAAATGTAAAAGACATCAGAAAAATGTATGCAGTGCTTCATTAGACTACACTCAAATTAGTAACAATAATGCTAAAATTTAATACAGTTAAGTGTGCACGTCTCCTACTCGTGAGTACTTGTCATTTGCAACACTAAAGCATGCCAGTGGGTTGGATTCAAAATTAAATTTGTCCATTGTTAATGTAAAGGGGCCAGGAAGAAAGTTACATGTTACAGCCACCATGAAAGCATATTAAAAAAACGTTTATCCGACTTTCTGAGCATATCGCAAATGTTTTTAAATGCAGAATTTTTGTTGAATCCTATGCACATCGCATGCTCTGTTCACTAGAAAATTATGTGAAACACCCCAATGAGCTCCCACCATCTCCACCATATTTCCAAGCTGCTACTTTAAACCAAGACTTTTCTGCTGTTTGCTGGACGCTTCCATTTGGGTAAATGGGAGCTTGCACTTTGCAGGCAAATAAAGTAAGGGAAATTCCTTTAACCAAAAAAAATCAATTATAAAAAAGAAACTCTTCTTTTTATAGTGTAAACATTGAATGATGCGTTTTTCAGAAGAGGGGAAAACACTGTGATATACAGTCTTGTACGGATTACTCCATTCGAGGTAATGTCCCCTGTGCAGTGCTTACTCTCTTCACTAAACAGCAAGCAAAATGGCGGCTGTGGAATGGATGAGGGACGATAACGAACAATGAACAACCTTGCCGCTTTATATACTCTCGGAATCTTTTACCAAAGGAGATAGGTATGTTTGCATTTACTGCAGAACCATTTAAAACGTTTACATTTCGCTGAAAGTATCGCAATAGTTACTTTAGTAACGCTGCTGCTGTTGGGTCTTTTGGTCTGGAGGTTTAATGGACCCAGCAAACACTACACAGTGACATGATGGCACACGGGCAGACATATCAGGTGGCTTTGGATGGTTGGACTTTGCATTGAGATTACACTGTGTAATGTAGTTTACAAGAGCAAAATGAAGTTATTTACCATTTCATAAACAATGGAGCATCAGTTTAACAGTTTCCACAAGTTTGTAACATTAAACCATTTCACAACTTGAGTGTCTTTGTTGGGATTTGAAGGTTTTGCCAGTTAAAATGGATTACATTTGGCTGCCTTGAAACTAATGGTGCTTTTCAGATGGGATGTTCTGAAAAAAAAATGCAGTTTACTGGAATTTTTTTTCCCTTCTGATGAATACTGAGTTCTGGAATACAAGGCTACCAGTGAGTTACACTGGCATTATTTTTATTTCCCAATATCAACTCTGTCAGAGTGGAATGGATTACTGTTATGGAAATCACTTCTGTTTGAAAAATGTTATGGAAATCACTTCTGTATATTTTTTTTGTGTTTTTACTTTAGTTTATATGCCAGTCTTTTATTTGGAAACATTTGCCAGTCACCATTGTGCCCTGGTAGAATTAATATTAGGCCAGGATGTGAAAGAAGAACCATAACTGGATGTTTGACCAGTGCAGCATAGAGCTGTTGCTCTTGTGTGCAAAGGCTTCATTCATTGAAGTTAATGTAACATGGAATATATTTAGTTGATCAGAAAATGGTGCAAAAGAAAACTGTGTAATTTTCCCTATTTTCATTCTTTTAACTGGTTCATAAAGGTGTTGGCACAAGGCCTGAAATGTGCCCCCCCCCCTCCACACACCTTCCTTTCCTTATGTTTAACATTGTTAAAGTGGTGCATAAAACCTTTAACATGATTGTCAGAGTACATGTAATAAAAAAATCAACTGAAAGTACACAGTGCTTAATATTACTTGGTAAGTGTGTCTTTTCTTTGTTAGTGGGTATCATCTTATCAGAAGCACTAAGCAAACAACAAAAATCAAGATGAATATTAACATTTAGCTGTAAATATCTAGTGCATTTGACAGTTGTAGAAGTACCATGACTTAGTCATGCTGTAAAGACTTGTGTTTATCAGTGTTTTGTTTCCCTTTTGGTATTGGGAATTAAAGATACATGGTGTATTTTATTAGTATTTAGTGGTTGGTTCTTCCCAGTGGTGTTATCGGGATGTGATAGATGGATGGCATTTGAGACGTTTTGCATCCTTGTTTTTAGACTATAATTATTTGAAGGAGATCTGGATTCAGGTTGTAAAATATTCTTTGCTATGAACTTTGCTGTAGCTTTGCACCACTTTGTTGGAGAAAGGATAGGTGTGTATAACTGATGGTGCCATGTTGCAGACAAGCAAAGTTATACTGAGTGGACTGACAAGCTTATTGCTTTTTTTGTAGTTTTTTCTCTTGGACTGTACAAGTTTTGAGAAATTGCACTCAAACGATTAAGGTATTAATAGAAATTTTGTTTATTCGGTGTCTTATGCTCTATGTGTTCAGTCTGTGTATTTGCTTTTGCTGTCCGTATGTAACAGTGCGGTTGGCAGTAAGAATGCACATGCTCAGTGTTTTTTTTTTTTTTTAACATGGCAATGGTTTTCAAAAAAATGGATGTACAACATAGGTTCTGCCTCCCTTCCCTCCTTGTTGATCAAGTCCTTTTCATTAGATTTTTTTATGAGAAAGTGAACTGTAAACATCCAGTCTTTAACAAAGCCAGATTTTTTTTTACTTTCAAATCTCAAGAAGTTTGTTTGACCTTGGCATTTTGCTCCAACTGGCAGTTCCTTCTTATATTTTTAGGGCTGAACTAGACTTTGTGTATGAAAATGGACATTTTAAATGCTGAAGGGTGTGCCCCATTCATTCTCAAAGGAGGGACAAGGTGCCCTTCTCATTGTAAAGGGCAAGTTGATGGGGTACTGTGAAACTGTGAGCAGTATAGGTCATAACAGTCCAAGAGTTTGCAGAGGAAGCTGCAGAGAAGTTTAGAAAGAATGTGAAGGAATGCTGTGCATTTAAAAGGGTGGAGACACCTTGACATCATGAAGGCAGTGCAGTAAGAGTTAATGTGTTTCAGGAACATGCTACAAACATGTTATTAGATTGTTAGAGGCGAGAGGGAAGGTAGTCGTGTGACTTACATCTTTGGATGTAGTGTGGCTGTGAAAGATTAGGATATGCTAGCTGGGCATATTATTTATTTTCTGGTGCAGTACATGTGATTTCTGTTTGAATCTGGATGTGCTTGAGTTTAGAAAACGTTTCATACCAATGATCATTTAGGGAGGTGCAAAACAGTAGTAATGAATCTAATTCTGACATGAGGTAAGATTAAAATAGTTTTGATTGTCACTGTTGAAGTAACATTCAGGTCTCTGAAGGCATTTCACCAGTCTGTTGTATAATAGGCACCCCAGTTATTAAACATTAAGCCTTGTATTCCCAAGAAGAGTGTTAAATCAAAAGCAAGTCATAGTTTAAAATTTGGCGGTCTTTATGTTCTTCAATATATCATTGTTTTCAACTGCTGTAATTTACCATTTGTTTGTCTGGATTTTTGTGCTGCTGGAATACTGTCAGTACACTTGTGGGTGGGCATCAGCTTAGTTTAAAGGCACTGTTTTTTTTTTTTTTTTTTTTTTTTTTTTTTACAAAGACTTGACAGTATAATAGCTTTGTCTCTTGTCTGGCTAATGAGTTTGTTATATAACATTATTTGACAGACTTTAGATTATTTTGTTATTGTTCGTTCATTGGAGAAATACTGCACAGGTTGACTTTGTGTTCAGTATGGATAATCTTTGCAACTGTCAACTAAAACAAAACTAAAGTAACTTTGGCAAGATAGCAAGTTAGATAGACACTGATTTTATTAAAGTGGTGAATCCTGAAAATATGTTACAGTTTTACATCACTATATTATGATCTCCAAGCTCTGACTTCTCTTGTAGTACCTTCTTTAAGCAAGGCTATAAGATAGGATTGGAATTTTGAGGTACATACCCTAGAATTTCACATTGAATCTAATTGATGTGTTTTCACATCCCAGGAGTACAGTTTAGATAGAAATAATTACTTGGAAAAAAATATTTTTTCTGTATAGCACAGAACAGTGTTTTATCATCCTGCTGTCACAATTCAGTTACCCAATAATGACTTCCTGTCTAGTGGAGTGTGTGTGTGAATTCAAAAAAGAAAAGAATGTATATTTGTATGTATACATATCGGTGCATGTTGTATGTATAGGAGGACTGAAGCATGTACAGTAATGTCAGTATGACTACAAACAAAAATGTTAATTTAGTGGGGACAAGTAACAGGTGCACTTGTGAAGGGGTTCTAATGCATTGGAAGCAAATAGCTGGCATACCTTTGAGGAAAAAAATGTTCATTTACAGTTTGTGACAGTCTGAGAACCTCCGTGAATATGAAATGTGAAATAGCAAAAACAGTTTTTCTACCGCATTTGCTGTTGTACTAGGAAGTACAGTTTATAGAGCATTATTTTTTTTTTTTTTTTTTTTTTTTCCTCCAGGTGTTTGGGACTTTGGTATTTATTATTGGGACACGTTATTTTATTTTATTTATTTATTTTTAAGGCAGCAATCTTTTTATTCTGAGTCTGTCTGGGGGCGTGAGCAGTGCAGTGTTGTGCATCATTTTGGTAAACATTATACTCTCCCATATCTTCTCCCTCTAGTATGACAGACAAGCATTCCATCTGAAGGTACAAAAACGGTCTCCAAACAAATCACGCTGCGAGTGTTTGGAGGAATTTAAGAAAGAAATTAACCTTTTTTTGTCAGAAGAAAACGCTCTCTTGACATCCTCTCCACAAACACCATTCAGTGTGGCACAACACAACTTTCCTCAGAAGATTTCCTTACTGAATTTGGCACTGTTCAGTCTTAACTCCACACCCCACACAGATCATGAATTATCACCCCCTCTTCCACTTCGTATGCATCTAACCCCCAAAAAAGTCACTGTTTTGAAAGTATTACCACCAACACCCCTCTTGGATATGACAACCCTAAGCCCTTGTCTCATATTTCACTGCCGAGATCACCTACGTCTTTCCCTCTGCTGTGTATGTAATCTGTCTCATGCAAAATGTCATGTCACAGATTTAGAAAACTTAATTAAATCAATGCCAAAGCAAACCAGCCCCAAAATACATGTAACTTCTGTCCAATGTCTACCCTCCCAACCATGGGCAAACTTCTAGAAAAATAGTCTACACCCAGCTCTTTAACCATATGTAGAAGTAACGCACGCTGTCCTCCAAACAGCATGTATTCTGGCTGGACAAAGTACTGTCATAGCAGTGTGTTCCCCAACCGATTTAAATGAACTCCACAGAAAATTAACCAAGCACCAGATTCTCTCTGCTGTGATTGTGTAAGTCAAAAATTGAAACGCCCTACACTTTTCAATACCTATGTTAATGGCTTGATCAGTCTTTAAAATTCCGTTTCTACATAGAGTGAGAACAAAAATAAACTTTTCCTCCTCTCTTTTAGGTCAAAAAGATCTCCACTTTTCTTTATCAGCCAGCCAGAGATGCCATTGGCTTAGAAGTTTTCCTCTCTTAACTAGTGTATAGGCTGTCCATTTTCATATACATCATTACAGTCCAGACGGTCTCCAACAGCATCTGCCGATTTTTATTACATACTTGCCCCTTCATGATCATCACCCCAGAAAAAGCCCAATGGCTACCTATAAAACAACATTATAACCTACTGTTAGTATCCCAGCTTTATAATCTACTTCAGCTGTAGGCGTTTACTCCCTTTTATAGCTAAAATTCATGAGGGAAAAAATCTTTGTATAACCTGAGATGCTGCTTACAAGCCACACCAGCTGTCATTTGTCCTTGGAAACAAACTCCACCATACTGTACATGCATTTTCCTTTCAGGCACACTTACTCTATTTGGAAAGCTTTCCCTCCCCATCAACCTAAAGGAAATAAATATGTAGTCCAAATCTGAATGCATCTCAAAAGTCTCCTTTTCACCCAAGCCAAATGCTCCTGCTTCAGCACAGGACATCTCACATGATGCACTATCCTCATCTCCTATGCACTATCCTCATCTCCTTTCCACTTCTCCTCATATATATATATATATATATATATATATATATATATATATATATATATATATATATATACATATACATATTTTTATGAAGGACTAGGTTCACCAACAGCCTTGATGTAGGTATTCTGTTCTCTCCCTTCCAACAGAACAGTCCTGCTTGAGTCAGTAGTTTAGTGTCTCACTGTATCTGAATTGTAGCAACTGTAATTGCACTGAATTTAATTAGTATAACTAAGCTGCTGCTGTTGCCGATATCTGCTGATATGCATCTTTGTTCTTAACTGCTGATTGAATCAACTGCTTAACTTGCGTTTTTGAATGTAAAATGGAGTAATATCAACTGTAGCATTAACTCAACTGTAGCATTAACTAACATAAATTGTTAGTTGCCTGTTGTATAATTGCACCGATGGTGCTTGTATAACCACTGCTTAAACCTAGTTGGAATTGTATACCAAGTTATTATTTAAGTGATTTGTTAGGAGCTATTTAACGTCTTGTTAGTGGTTCTAGGCATTTTTCTTAAATGCTTTCAAGAGCAAAGTAGCAGATATCTTTGGCATTATAATGTCCTTGTTAACTTGGGTAGAGCTGTAAATATCTGTCTACCAAAACAGAAGCCACATTAACTGTAAAAGCAAAGTATGTTTGAACGTACATGTTGATAAGAAATACTTGATAGTATCTTAAAACTGCCAAGGACACCTGGAGCATTATATTACTTCAAAATTAGTGGATTGTAAGTCTTCCATCACCTGATTCTGTTTACTAATTTACTCCCCTTGCAAATCCACAAATTTTATACAACCTATGATGAATATGGGAAAAATAGTAATCCTGTGCTTTTTACTATCTCTGTTAGCTAAAGCTTTATACCATATTGTACAGACCAACCATATATATATATAGGTTACCCCAGAAAACAACAACAAACACAGGGTCATCAATTGCTCTTGACTCCACTACCAACAGTCCCAACTCCCCCGTGAAAATTTAATCCCTACTAATAAACCATTTTTTCTCCTTTTTCGTAGAAGATAAAGTGCAAAATATCTGAAAGGCTAGAAGGCATTGCTTGGAAGTAAGATACTGAAACACGTGCAAGTGACTCCCCCCAAGAAAATCTACAGATAGATACCTACAGCCTGATACAAGGCAGCAACTAACATGTAGGTGTTCTTTAGGACTTAAAATAAACTGATTTTACTAAATGTTGTGCTCTTCGTTTACTAGTTATATCAGGCAAACTAACTCATGCAAGTGTAATTAAGCTGGAGAGAGCCATCCCTACCCCCAAATAGCAACTAAGGTAGTACTACCTAGAAGTATGGTTTTAAATCGGGTGTAATTTGCAACACTGACTAAATTTTATTCACATTCTTATTTCCTAAAAAAAAAAAAAAAAATTCCAATCTGTTGCTGCCTGGAAGAACTTTCAGACAGTTCTAAAGTGGCATCATAATAGCTACCCGTTTTGGAACTCTTCATATCAGGCAACTGCATTTCTCTCAGATTAAGTAAGATTGCTGTTTATTTCAGTATTGAAATTGTTTTAAAGATAAGCTAAATGGCAAGTAGTGGTCTTAAAAAGAATTCAAAGTTTGGCCTCTAACTAACTTTATAGGTTGTTTTTCTGATAGGAATACTCTTGTCTTGCCCACTGCATTTGCCCTTGCTTTGCTTGGGCTCACTCTGCTTCCCTACCCTACCCCTAATTGCCACCCATCCCCATATCTACCTTTGTACTAACCCACCTACCCCAACCACAACATATCGTCATACTCCATAACTCTGAAGTCTAATTCCTCTTCATTTTGGTAATCTACAGCAGCTCAAACAACTCTATCACTCATAATCCCACCTCCCTTTTCCATGTACCCTACAAAGCTCCTACCTCCACAGTACCAATATACCATTTCTCATCAAACCATCTTAATGTTATCATACACGGCCACATCGCCTATCTAACTAACCATTCCATCCTTATTCAGTATCATCTAATTCAAACACACAAACTCAGCTTCATCCTCTGCTAACTACAGGAACGATATGTATATAAATATTTTCTTAACCACCTCCTTTCTCAACCTTGCTTACCTAACAGATTTTCATACACCTCTAAACAATTTACTACTAAATGGTAACCTGCAGATTCACTATAACATCTTGACCACCTCACCAATAGCCTGTAGTCCCTTTATTGCAGCCTATATACATCCTTTACAGCTCAACAATCCTAACTGTAAACCTCCTAAATAATTAAAAAACAAACGACTGACTACTTTTCAAAACTGCCAAGCATACCCTAAAACTCCTGAGGTGACATACAACCCAACTTGGGAGCCCACTCAGATTCCCATTCCAACCACTAATAATTCTAGCACCAGTAACAACTTGGGAGCAATATTTTTCAGTTTTAGAAGCGTCTAAAATAAAGTCATTGAACTGCATGCTCTACTTGCCTGTCACAAACTGGCCATTCTTGTAGCCACAGAAACCTGGCTAAAACAAAATATTAACAATAATGACATTCTCCCTTTGGATACAGCATCTGTCGAAATGATTGAACATTTGAAAAAGCTGTTGGTATTGCCATCCTTTACCCAGACCACCTCCAAGTATCATTCTGTCAGCATAGTTCACCTTTGTTCCATAATGCAGGGATACTTCTCTCTGCTGTCAAACTCTACCCACATAAATCAGTAATAATCATAGCTGTCTATGTACCACCAGGAAATAATGTCTCTGCAGCTGAAGACATTTTAGCATGGGCATCTGCTACTATACCTCATGAACCCCTCTTTATTTGGGGTCTAAACGTAGACTGGAATCTTAACTTCATTACATCCACCACCTCTATTTAACCTATATGGATTCTCTCAACTCATAGACACACTCTTACCAGGTACAGTAAATCAAGCAACAAGGCCTTTGTTCTTGACTGCATACTAACAAACCATACAACATCTCCAAAAGTAGCACTTTATCCAGCCAGCTATGTGACCATCTGCCAGCCTTTGTCAATAGGATGCAGAACTATATTGCAGAATAATGCATATGTAAATCGGTACGTAACATTTCAAAATTCAGCCCATGTAATATCATTAAGACACACTAAAATCACTTCCCCTAGATGAAGCAATGTCACACTTCAACATTGCATTTAATGATATTTTAAATGAGCATACCCCCATAAGGAGAGAGAGTTGAAATTCAAATCGAGCATCCTGGCTTACCGAAGCAACTAGACTGTTAATGAAAGACTGAGATAATGCTTGTATACAAATCACTAGAAAATCTACTAAAGTTCAGATAATTAAGAAGTGGAGTCAAGTTTAGCATAAAACGATGCAAAATAAATCACTACATAAATATACAAGCAAAATTGAAATAATCCCAAGGAATTCTGGGCATCCATCCATTACCTGCCCTAGTCACTGTCCTCAACCAACCCCTTCAACTGAACTCCCTGCAACCAATGTAGCTAGCAACTTCAATAACTACTTTCTTCAGTCAGTGGCCTCACTCTGTAAACATAAGATCACACCATACCTACAGTCTAGCCACCAACCCAGTGTCAACCCCAACCAGTTCTCTTTCAAACCTATCTCTACTTCTGCCATAAAAAACTTGTCTAAGCTAAAAAAAAAAAAAGCCTAGCTGCAGTCAGCCTTTCTCTCAAATACCTAAAAATAGCAGCAGAAGCCATACCTTACCATCTATCCAAATAGGTAGGTCAAACGTGGTGTCACATCCCATCCATCTGGAAAAAGGCCTACATAATTCCATTACACAAAGGTGGACCATCCACAGATTACTCTTAATTTCAGACTAACCACAATATCATTCATTATTTCCAAAATCCTAGAAAAGTGTATAAAGTCTCAACTGCTTAACTATCAAACCAACAAAAATCTTGAACATGGTTTCCACCCTAAACACAGTACTGTTAAAGCTCTCCTTAAATTCTCTCATATTATCAGTAGTAATAGAAGCACAGGCTGTCTGGTCTCTTCGTATTTCTTAACCTCTCAAAAGCATTTCATACTGTCTCACATCAAAAACTCTCCAACTTAGGCTTTTGTCCTCCCCTCCACCCAATTGTTTCATAGCTATTTAACAAATGGGCAGCAAACAGTAAAGTACCAATTTGAACTCTCTCTCCATTAATACCAGTTAATGTTGGAGTGCCTACACACTGCTGCCAAACATGCTACTCTAATCCCATTGTGCAGATGTTTCAGCACTCATCTGTACTCTCTATAGTATTCAGAAACTACAAAAAATAATCCAAGAATCTATTGAATCTTTGTTAAACAACTCACGACTTGTACTTTAGCCGAGTAAAATTAAACTCCTTCTATTTACTCCTAAAACAATAACACACAAGTGCACATTTATTACCTCATTAGACAATACTGTTAATGAACAAGTGCCCCACACCAAACACTTAGGAGTCATAATTGATATTAAGTAAAGAAAATTCGACAATAAGCTTGGCTTACTGTATAGGACCAAATCATTCCTTACTGATAGAGCAAGAGAAACCGTAGCGCAAAAAACTACCTCGTACCCACTCTGTTAATGCCTCCCCACTCTTCAATTTTCACCTTCACCAACTTACAAATCAGCACCCTAACCAGACTGGAATGCTGTTAACATAAAATAGCCAGATTTGCATCTAGTAATCCGTATCATACACATCCATTATTTAGCACTCAAACAAGTACAATGGCTCCAACTACCCAATAGTCTTTACTTTAGTCAACTCTCACTGGCTCGCAGTATAGTACATAATTCAACAAATATTTGCCTTAGCTTGCATGCTACAACAATACCACTGAAACAGAACTCTCTGCTCCAAAGATGGTTATTGCTAAGTGTTACAAAAGCACAAAAAACAACTGGGGACACTCTCTACTTCAACCGCATAGCAAAAATATGGAATGCTCTAACAACCGCCATTAAGTAGAGAGAAAACCATAAACAGTACAAAAAAGGATCTTTGGGCATACCTATCAAGCAGCTGGATTTGTAATTGCAAATCTCGTTAACCATCAGTACTCCTCTGTCAATTATGTTTCTCCTTACTCATGTTTCTCTCTAACCCATATTCCTTCTCCATGAATTATGCTCAAATGACTAATGTGAACTGTAATTCTACATTCACATTCTTTTTAAACCCCCTAACTGCTATGTAAACTGCTCCATGCAAACTGCACTCTTAATTCTGTAACCTCTGCACTTTTAAGGATGACGTTAAAGCATGAAAATATTTTAAAGCTGTAACTGTTAGTCATGATGTACTTCAGCAACCTCTGTATTTACATGTGTTTATACACTTGTCCTAATGCTAGCCTACATGTGAAGCACATAATCAAATTTGTAAGTAATGTTTCATTGTGTAGCTTTTCTTCCTGAGCCTCTGCTGAAAAGGGTTATATAGCCTGTCGGACTTTCTCGGTAAACAAAAATAAATATTACATTCTTATATTGCTTACATTTCTGTCCGTCTTTCTTTCTTTCTTTCTTTCATTGTGAAATGCTTGGTCAGTGCACTACTGGTAAACAAATAAATGTTGACCATGAATGGTGATGAGGAGTGATTTAAGAAAGACCCCTTCTTGGGTTAAGTTGAACCAGTACTAGTTAAACGCAGGTTATTCCTTCTTTCCCAGCAGGTCTTAAAATGCCAAAGATTTTAATCCTTTATCAATTTCTTTATCAATTTTTTTCTGCAGTAAGTAGTCCACAGTTTAGATTGCCCACCTTGCATATTGTTAAGAGAATCTGGCAGCCTAATAGCAGGTACTACGTTCTCTGTTTATGTTGCTTGGTTTGTAGCCTTCCCAGAATGTAGTAATAAAGGTAGAGTATAAGATACATAACCAGTGGCACCATTGCTGTAGTCATCTTGGGTGGCCACGGTGGTGCAGCAGTTAGTGTTGTCGCCTCACAGCAAGAGGTTCTCTGGTTCGATTCTTGGCTGGGGTGCCTTCTGTGTGGAGTCTGGATGTCCTCCCTGTGGTCGCGTGGGTTTCCTCCGGGTGCTCCGGTTTCCTCCCACATCACAAAGACATGCAGTAGGTGGATTGGACACTCTAAATTGGCCCTAGGTGTGACTGTGTGCGTGTGTGTGCCTTCTGTGGAAGGTTGGGCGCCGGGCTGGCAACTCGACACCGTAAAACCCCACTGCCAATCATGAGTGGACAGATGATCCGCTGTGGCGACCCCTAACCGGGGAAAAAGCCGAAAGAAGAAGAAGATTGCTGTAGTCATCTTGTTTTTGTGGTTCCAAAATGTTGTCATTGTTCGTTCCTTTCTTTTAGTCTGTTTTGTGGTTCAAAAAAATGTCGTCTGTAGGCACTTCTGAGTTGTAGCCATCTATTGGCATCCTTCCCTACACCATTGTTTTGTGCTAGAAGTAAATTAATGAGTGCATTAGTTGTGGCTGCTCCCAGATACTGAAGTCTGCTTTCATCTATCTTTTAATGGCTTTTTTTTTTACATGGCAAACTCTGATAAGATGCATCTAAACAGTGACGTCTTTCTTGGCGTTAAGTGCCTATGCCCTTAACCTGGAAAGGGTTGTATTTTGAATTTGCATTCAGTAAGTAGGATGGTGCCACTCCTGTATTGTCCCTACAGAGTGCCAGCAGGCAAAATAAATGCTTCTGTTAAAATAGCATTAAAACAACTAATTAACTTAGGCTTAATTAGCAAAACTCTGGTAAAGAGATTTATATCAAGCTTTACTGCTGCTGTTGTGTGTTTGTGTTTTAAATGAGAGGTTAGAGTATGAAAGGCAATCGGATTCCCAGGCAGCTGAGTCAGTTTGTTGCTTTTGGATTGGTAGTTCCTTATTTTAAGTGATGTCAGCATTGTAGTAGCTGCCATTGAAGTCCCATTTGTGTGCAGCCTCTGCTACTGTACTTGTTTTCCATTTTTACATCTTGCGGTAGCATCACATTTATCCTGTTTGTAGTTTTGGATTTGATTTATATGTGTATGGTTGTCTGCTGCCTGCTTATAAATTGAGGAAGTATTTGAAGTGTATCAGTAAAATGAGTGATTTTAAGTGATCAAAAGTTGATTTAATTAAAGCAGCATTTATATGTAGTACCTTTTTAGTATAAACTGTGGTTGGAAGTGGATATTCAGGAGGCCATTATAAGAGCTTTATGTGACTTGAGAGTACTGGATGGGTGGGCAGGTAATTGTAAGGCATTTAATTCAGCCTTGAATTTGTTATTGATTAACTTTATGGAGGTAGGACTTCATAAACTTGGCACACATTGAATAGGGCAGGTATGCATTTGAATTTTAGTACTGACCCACAGGCATGAACGTTACTCCGTGGATATGACAAGTATTCTGCCACACGCTGGTCAGTGCTGTAGTAAGAGGCAGCTGTGTAAATGAAGGTGAACAGTTTGATTAAGCAGCTAATTGCAGTTTATGAATGAAAGAACTGTGGTGTAAGCAGCACAGCCTCCTGCAGTGAGGTGACAAATGTGGACTAGCCATATGGAAAGCATTTTGGAGAATATTGGCTGTGGAAGTGCTTTCAAAATAGGACTTGACTTTGCACGTTTTACCATAATCTGTATATTATAACTCCAATATCCCAATGCTGTTTAGCAGTCCATAGGAACGTCTTCAGGACACAGTTTGGGCACAGCTGTACACAACGCAGCATAGTCATGTCTTGTGTACTACTGCTAATACATGATATTGTGATGATGTAGAGTAAGTCTTTCTCCTTAGATGATGTAATAGTTGCTGGCATGAAGTAGAAGCAGGATGACCACCATTCTTTCAGTCGCAGGATTCTAGCATGCATGCCAGCATCATATAAAATCAGCTTGCAACTATGGATGAAACAGTGTAATATCTGCACTGCCAGTGAGCACCTCATTCCTTGGGTCCTTATTTTGCTTGCTTCCCAGCATCTATTGCCATTTGTTTGTCAAAAGTGTAATCATGCATATTTCTTGTCAGCGGAGAGAAATTCAAATGAATCTGATTAGTCAGTGTAGCCCCAATATCCTTATGTAGTTGCCTACATCCACTGTACAGTAAATACATTTTCCAGTGTGGATACCAGGCAGCCATACAAGTCATATTTAGCATAGTATGGGTGTGTAAAGGCACACAGTTGCTTCTCAACAAGGGTACAGGTCAGCATTGTGCATTCTTTTGTTCATGTCAGAACGAATCCTATAACATCCCAAAAATAAAATCCAGTGCACAAGAACCATGTAAAGTGCAGTGAACTGGCAAAAATATTAAATGACAGTAAAAAGTTGCTAAAGTAATTTTGCAGTGGGGGCAAGTCCACTCATCCCCTTGTGGGAGCATTGCCTTCCTTTTTTACGTATATTAATTTCCTAGAGACACATCAGTGGAGAAAGGGCAAACACCCTGCACATATGGATACCATATTACGGCATCTTTAACCTCCTGATATTGCTTTCAGTTATCTTTAGTTTCCTGAACTTATTTTATATATCCAGTTCAGTGTTGCTTGACTAATAAGTGTAACATTAAGTGCATATTAATTAAAGGGGTGTCAGGCTCGTTTGTTAAACACTACTAATCAGCATTCATTTGTGAAATCGCCAGTATGCTACCAGCTGTCCCTTCAGCATGCAGTAGGTTTTGGTTATATGCAATTACAGTTGTGTGAGGTGATTAGTTGATTTCCGTACTTTTCAGGGAACCTAAATAAAGTACTGTTGATGGTAGTGGTACCTTTCACTTAAACCATACTTCACGGATCGTTTATTACATTTAGTGGATGTAGTGTACAGGCCATTGCTAAACGAAGTGCTTTCCATATCCCACTAAATGCTATAAATGTTTTTCCTCATTCTAAGCGCAAGGAAGCTTTTAATCTAGACCTTGTGTCAGCATCACCAAACATATTTTTTACATATTTTAGTGTACCTTGTAGAAATGTGTCTTAACATTCCCAAAGAAATTTTAAATATCTTGGTGTAGATGTGACAGGAAGAAATGTGTTTTGCTTCTAAAACTTCAGTAATGCGTCCATGATATTGGCATTGAATGTTGCACCATGCAACTTGCATTGAATTGTACAGTGCTTGCCCTCCTTGCTACATTTGGTTTCTGATCTCCTGTGGATGAATTGTTTGCTGTTTTGTGTGTGCTTAACAAGCAATATGATACCAGTTTTAATTGGTGTGTAACATAAATTCAGCAGAGATGCATTGCTCTAGCACTGTCAGCCATATAGAGTTGGAAGGTGAACAGAGCATAAGATCTCATCCTCTGTGAGGCTGAAATATTCTCTCTAAGGTCTGTAAGCATGCTATGTGTATTTCTTACCGAGGCCAGCATTTTTGATACAACATGGATATGTTGAGTGTTCCTATGTCTTTGGTTTTAGTCAAAGCAGGTTTTATTTTCATGGATGGTAATCTATTTAGGTTTATTTTATTTCCATGGTAAAACTGAACAGAGCCATTTGTCCTAGTGGATGTTTTTGAGTCTTCTTAAAGAAGAGTTCTGCATGGGCTTTATAATAATATAAAAGGATTCCACTTCCGTCAGTGAAGCTTTGTAGCAAAGTTCAGTGGTACAGCATGCTGGAGCACTCTTTGTTTAACCTTATGTGAATGTGCCACTCTGACTAGTGTTCTGTTAAACTTTATGTAGCTGGATAGTTTGTATAATTTTTAAGTAGATTGGATTATTGGATTTGACGTGCATACTCTGTTTAGAGATGTGTGCGCATGAACTAGATACCTGAATCATAGTTATTTAGTACATTCACAATAGCATGAGGAGGGTCTGGAATTCTAATAGTAGCAGCTTAACTTTTTATATATTTTCTAGGTTAATTATGGAAACATTGCTGTCAGCTTCAATTATTTCAAATGCAGTGAAACAATCTGTGCCATTTTTTTAAGATGTGTATGTTCCAGTTGAGGGTTGTCTGTGCACATTGATTTTCATAGTTACAACTGCCATATAGTTGTTAATGTGTAAGAAAAATGTTAAAACATGTAGTATCTTTAAATATTAATGGTGATGTGCAATTTATGATTGATGTTTTTACATCTGAGATTTGGATGGGGAAGAGTATACTTAACCACAAGGAAGTCTGTCTTGTTTAAAAAAAATCTTTTGTCTATGTCATAAGTGATAATTTGATGATTAAATGAAAACAAACCATATTAACATAATCTTAGTTGCAAACATTATACATAATCTTCCCAGTCATTGTCAGTCAAACATTACATAGCTCATTCAAATCCTGCCTTCTTTTAAACCTTATTCCTCCCCTGTATGTGTTGTTGCCACAATTCCCATTTTTTTCTATGCAATTTGCTCCTACACCTTTCTAAAGATCCCAATTCCAGTTGGTTTATCTCTGTTACTATATTCATCACTTCTAGTACAGTTGGTTTAGACTTTGATTTCCATTTTCTAGTAATTGCTTTTTTGGCAGCCACCATAATTAAACTCAGCAAAGCCTTACTATGTCTAAACAATTCTGATTCTGTAACATAGCTAAGAAAAATAATTTCTCTAGATACACCAGTGCTCACCCAGTATTTCTGATAGAGTAATCAGCAGCGAATCGTTAAAGTCTGCCAACTCATTATGCTCCCAGAAAATATGTTCCTGGTTACCTCTTTCTTCCCCAACACCTCCAGCATTTGCTGTCTACCTGTGGAAAAATTCTCTGGAGTCTGCTTGGGGTATAAAAATACCTATGGAAACATTTCCAAGCAAAAATATTAAATCTTGTAGAGTGTATTTCATATGTGGGAGACATACATAAATATGTATATATCCCACCATTGTTTTTGTGAATTGCTTACCAAACTCTCTTCCCAATCCTTTCTAACCTCCTTTGATCGATTCTTATAGTTATCATGCAGTATTTTATATGGTCTACTAATTATTCCTTTAACAGCAGCTTCTGTTCTACTAAAAACTCTACCAGTGCTGGTCTTTCGTTTAGGGCCACCTATTTCTTTTCATATACCCTGATATCAATCCTTGATAGGGAAGGAAATCTCTAACCTGCAGTCCAAATAAATTCTTGGCGTCTTCCCATTCTGTTACCTTTCCCTGTCTAGTTATTTGCTGCCAATACCGTGGTTCCTTTGCCAGTTTTCTCAAATTCCATTCTCCTCTTGTCTGTTTCCCTGATTGCAGTCATCCCTATTGGTAGAATCTCCTTTCTCCATTCCTGTGTTGGCTTTGTTCTTAAGAGTACTTTCTGCTACTTTATGAATATAATAGTCTGTATGATTATTGTTATTCTTCATAAAGATCTGCAACCAAAATCCCAGTCTCTCCTTGTTTGTTGAGCTTCACCCCTGTTTCATCATCATCCATTTCCACTTTGAATTATAGGTTTCTGCGTGTGCTGTGAGTAGGAACCTTAACTGTGTCGTTCTGAAATACTCCTTCAAATCTGTTAATCCCAATGCCGCTTCTTCTATTGGAAGAATAATCTTATCCCACTTGACTCTTGCCATCGTCCCCGCCCAGGTAAAATCCTTATGAATTGCTATCCACGTTATCTCCTCTGGTTGATTAAACATATGCCTGAACTGTGTGTACAAGACTAAAGGGGCTAAAAACTTTTTTTAACTCCTTGTATCTTTCTATCCTTATCCATTTAACAGAGCTTCCAATTTTTCAGTTTTTGTATTCTCTTTTGTTTAGTCTCTTCCCACATATCCTTAGCAGCTACACACATATCCTTAGCAGCTACACCAGAATCATTTTTAATTGTTAGAAAAATATATAATAGTAATATGTATGCTTAGTGCATTCAAGATTTAAAAGGGTTAATACATTTATTCTGTTCACACTGCATGAATCTGCACAGCTATTAGAAACTTAACAAGAAGCATTTCATTTCTGCTAATGCCATGAAACTTAACAAAGAGATATTCATTTCTGCTTATGCTATGAGAAAGTATGCAACTGCTAGAAACTTTGATAAAGAAAACAATAGATGCTTGAAAGTATAATCCATAGTCGGCATTACTTGTACCAAAGCTAGAAATGTACCTTGAATCTAGACAAAATGTAACACATGTATTAGAACAGTACAATTGAAGAATTGAAATGTTTAAATGGGCTAAAATAAGCCCAAGGCCAGGTTGTTTTTCTCAAAATGTTTTGCAAGCTAGCAAATAATCTAACCTAGTCAGCAATAAGTCTAGTAACATTTTCTGTAGAACATACAGAAAGCTGTGTCTAACTACGTCAGCAATAGAATAGTAACATTTTCTGTGTGACAGGAAGATAACTGTATAAGAATAACATACTAATCACCAGTAATTCAGACAAACCTTGTGCCTACATGCTTTGTCTCCTTGCTGCAAGTATTAAAGGGTGCCTTGCTTGAACCTAACGTGAATTGGTCTTTGAAGTTTTTTCCTTTGACATTAACCCATACTCCTAAGAAATTATCTCCACCAGAAATATGGATATTACTGAACCAATTTGTGTGTGGGTAGATAATTTACAGCTCTTTCTTTTAGCTAAATTAATTTTGTATCCCGAAAAGATTTGAAACTGTCTCAAAATGTTCCACAACACTGCAATGTCCTTTTCTTATTTTATACATGATAAAAAAAAAAAAAAAAAAAAAAATCTGCAAGTAGAGCCAGATTTTTCTTGATTGCCATACCAGTTATATCCTTGAATTTCTAAGTCCCTTATTTTCTTTGCCAGTGGTCATAAATGTAATGCAAATAGCAAATGGGGAAAGAGGACACCCCTGCCTGGTTCCTCCGCTCAGGCAGAAATGATGAGAGAAACCCACCCACTTTAATTTTCGCCTTTCCCTTGTATATCCTCCTATTAACCGTATACCCACCAACAACAGTGGCATTTCCATCTGGATCATTAATGTTGTCAAATGATTGCTTCGCCTCCACAAAACCATATTGATCCATATCCATTAATTTTAGCATCACTTTTGCCATTCTTTTGGCCATTAGAGACATCAACTCTTTATAATTATGGTTTAGTATTGTAATTAATGGGTCTGTATGAAGCTGGATCTGATGGGTCTTCACCCTCTAGGTATTGCAGCCACTGCCACGTTCTTCCACAGTGTTGGTACTTCTCATCTTAAAATACTGTTAAACAAAAACCTTCCAGATATTTATTAGTTTTTTTTGCCTCCTAGTTCCAGACTTCCACAGGAATATCATCTGTTCCTGGGGACTTTCCTGTGGATTGGTTATGCATCACCATTATTATCCCATCTCCTCCTATCATAACTGTTGGTAATTGAGCCTCATCTGCCTCTAACTTTGGCATATTTCATTTTTCTGTAAACATTTCCATTTGTACCTTTTCTTGATTGCCATTTTTCTGCGTTATACAGACTTTCATAGAATTTCCGAAATATTTCTAGTACCTCTCCAGAATAACTTATCTTCCTTGCTATAATCTCCCCAAGCTTGGCAACAGCCCTTTCTACTGTCTGTTGCCTGAGTCATTGTGCTTTAGAGTTTTATGAAAAAAAAGTAGCAGCTTAACAGCAGTCTTTCTGCACTCGTACATATTATCAAGGTAATCCCTTATTTTCTGTTTAGCATTCTGCAGTTGCTCTTTTCTTGTTCTGTGAGATTTCCCTCTATTCTTCAGTACTCTAATATTTAACGTTTTGTCAGTCCCTCTATTTCTTCTTACTTCTTCCATCTCTCTCTTATTTTCCCCCTTTTTTAAACTCCATTTTAATTTTATCTCACTCCCTACTTGTATTTTTAGAAGAAATTTCTATCCTCTCTAATAGTTCCTGAATAATTTCTACCACCCATTCCTTAAATTACTCTCTTCAACAGATAAGTGGGAAAGTGCCAGTGTCTCATTTTTTATTTCATTTCCATGTGTTTTCGTTTTAGTTGTTTGGTATGTATCAAGCCTTTCTGTTAAATGCACGTGTTCCTGTGAAATGTAAATTCTGTCTAGCCTAGCCATTCTTTATATCTTGGAGAATAATATGTAAATTCACACTGGATTCACATCCTCTATACCAAATATTTTCATAACGTTATTTAAAAATCTACCCTTCTTTGTTATATTTTCCCTTTTGGGACTCCCAGACAGATCTCTGTTTCAAATCAAATTCCATTCCCCACCTGTAAGTAATATTCCTTGCTGAAATCTGATTATTTTTCCCCAGAATTTTCTTAAGCTCCATTGTAGCAGTTTTAGGCGGAATATAAATACATGCCAGTGTAATCCTTCTCTCCTGCTAGTAGCCCCTTAGTACTACAAATCTACCATTATTATCCTTTTCTATCACTATTGGAGCTCCTTTTGCAATTAATACAAGTACTGCTCTTTTCCTTTGTCCCAGGTATTCCGCTGTATAACCATCCTTGAAAACTGTCAAATTAACGGGTCTATATTACCAGAGTGAAACTCCTTTTGAGCGAATACCAAAACACCTACATGAATTGCGTGAACCGCGAGAATACCAAACGCACTAAACCACAAAATTTTAAATATCGAACTGTCAGTCGGCTAACCGACACGAATTGCGTGAACTGCGAGAATACCAAACGCACTAAACTGCAAAATTTGAACTCTTGAACTGTCATAGTCTGCCAACCCCACCACCTGCTACATACTACCTACCCAAACAAAATAAATAAACCACCACATACATACCTTAAGCAAACCCTACTTCTAACCCTAAAGTAAAGCACCAAAACCCTACACTAAACCCCACATACACAACTTTCTATGCAGTATCCTTAAACCTTCCCTAACCCTAAGGTCCGTAACTATCGCACACTTACCTTATGGAGCTATACCACAAATGGGCCAACTATGGTAATTCGACATTTCCAAATTCGCGGTTTTGAACGTTCACTGTAATGCTGATTCGTGCAATACGTGTCGACATTTACAGATTCGCTTAAACGGACTTTCGCTCTCGTAATAGGGAACCAAATTAACATGTTCCGTTCTTTGAGTGTCTCTCCTGTAGCATAGCTAGTTGCAGTCGACATTTTTAATGTAGTTCACTTTCTTTTATTTATTTGTGAGATCATTGACATTTAAAGACATTACAGGAAACATCATTGTGTTAAGTTATTATTGACACCTTTTATGTGCAACAGCTTTTTAAGTCTAGTTCCAGCTTTTGTGTTATATGCATACACTGTTTGCCTGGTTGATGTCTTATACAGTTGTTTCTTGACATATGTCACATCTTACAAAACTTTTTTGTTTTATTGAAAGCCCTCAAATAAGTACCCCCAGTGTAAATGCACACAACTATATACATCTTCAAATATTGAAGTTTTACCGTCTTAACAGGAACAAGTGTCCCAAAATGACAGCCACACTCTTAGACTTGGGTTAACCTAAAAGGTTATTCATGTTATGATGCATGGTGCAGCCTGTGTTTCTACTAAGTACGGTCTGGTTATGTTTTGTCTTTATAGCTCTCCCAAGTGGGAAAACATTTTAATATTTTCAGAAAATATTACCTCTTGGCAATTTGTTAGAACTAGATACAGAGTTGTTACTAAGCATACATTTATTTGCTATAAAAATACTTTATAATATTCAATGCTCTTTCATTTACTTGCTTAATCCAGTCATTCCCCTATGCAAGGCTATGCTAGAATGAGAAAAATACATCAACTTTTTTCTGTCATGCTCTTTTGACCAGACTTTTCTTATTTTTTCACGTTGCAGTACCTACATTTCTTAAAATTGGACAAGGAGAAAGAGAGAAGGGAGGAAAAAGCCAAGATCACCTAGTTACAGTAGTTTTCCTCCGTTACACTTAGCTTTACTTTTATACTGTAACATGCAACGAAAGTCATGCAGTATAAAAAATTACTGTCAAGAAAATTGTTTTAATTACAGTTAACCTTGTCTCCTAAGTATTTTTCTGAACATTAATGACCTGAAGTAGGGTGTATCTGCGGTGGTGGTGCTGCGGTAGCATTGTCGCCTCACAGTAAGACGTCCTGTTCGATTCTCAGCTAAAGCGTCTTCTGTGTGGAGACATGCGTGAATGGGCATACCTTCGTTGAAGGTTGTACGTTAGGGCTGGTAACTCAGTATGTAAAAATCTACTGCCAATCATGAGCAGACCGGAGTTCTGCTGTGGCGACCCCTAACCGGGAAAAGCCGAAAGATACAACAACAATGACATGAAGTAGGGCATATACTGTAGAGTCCTGTACAAGTTTAACAAAATCAGAAAAGTCCAATATTTCCAGATTTTCTTCATCTGTCATGTTTCACAAATATAATTAATTGATTTGTAATCCCACATTTCAGTTTCCAAGTTACTAGTTTTATCCCCGTTCATCTCCAGCTCTTGTCTCTGCTGCATTTCCAATGTACTGTTCTAGTCAACTCTTGAGCTTTTTTTCCTTCTTTCAAGCATTTTCTGTTGAAACATTGGAAAATGTTTCAGTGGCACAGTCTCTCTTTGGTCTTTATTAACAGAAGAACAAGAAGCAGAATTTCCTTCTGTTTCACAGCTCACTTTTTGTTGGACAAACTTTTGTATTTCCTCTGTAGCATGTACTGCATCAAAAAATGACTTTGTCCCTCCAGGGAAAAAATATTTTGAAGCTAGCTGGGTACACCAGCAGTTTGAATCTCATGTCTGCTTCTTGACATTCCCTGAATAGTGGAATACATTTACTCCTCTTCTGCCTGGTGTACTCATTCTCCATAAAAACTCTCTCATGTCTTCCACTTTTAGGAGCTTATTTTGTCAGGAAGGTACAAATTTAGTGTGGCAGAGCACTTTTTTATTTTTGGATGTTGTGAGTGCAAAGTTTCATGGGAGTTGAATGATATAAGATTAGTTGGCAGCAGTGAACTTCTAAGTATTTTCCTCATTTGAAAAGCAGAACTGACTCCTTGTACTTAATTTTGTGTTTTTTTCCCCATCCTCAAGATGTAGGCAAAGGTGGGTAAGTGGGTATATACTGAGGTTATACACTTTAACATAACCCATTCAGTTATGGACTACTGCATGGCTACAGGTATTCAGATGTGTGGGGTGGCAGGGACAAATTATCTAGTTCTCTGTAACTGGTGAAGACATTATTAGCACCACACAATTGAAGATGGTCTTGATGAGTATGGTTTGTTCTGCAGTACGGTTTAAAGTATATTTCCCATCATGCTATAGAAGATTCCGCGCTTATTCATACATTGAATTAAAATGTTGCTTCATAAAAAATAGTGTATTTGCTGGCAGTATTTGTAAGCACAGGGTTACAGAAAGAAAGAATGTGGGGGGCTAGTTTTGAGAAATTTGGAAAACTGGATGTGGTGATATTTTGGGAGAATGAGGGAAGATTTGAATACATATTTGCATATTTATGGGGCAAGTAGACTTGGAGAGTTGAGGAAGAACATGTGGATAATGGAATGTGAGTGGCAGCTAGAAGGGGAACATGATGATGATTGGATATTGGGGGGGGGGGGGGTAGACTGCCCAAAGATTAAGCTGGTAGCACTCTTAAATGTTTGTCGACCACAGGTCTGCTGTTAGCAGGTTCTCATACAGACTGGTGGAAATAGTGTTTTACAGAGAGAGTGCTA
This sequence comes from Protopterus annectens, assembly GCF_019279795.1. Taxonomy (NCBI): domain Eukaryota; kingdom Metazoa; phylum Chordata; order Ceratodontiformes; family Protopteridae; genus Protopterus; species Protopterus annectens. The sequence goes on from NC_056745.1 coordinate 904,799,869, forward strand.
AGACACCCTGAAAAGTATTCCTTGAAGTATCACAGTGTAAGGCATCAGAAGGGTACAGAGCTGCTTGTAATGAAGCAAAGAAAAGATGTAGCGAGGCGCAAGCGGGAGTAGCTGTACAAGGGCTAATAGCCACTTCAGTGGACTTGACAGTTTCTTCCACTGTCATTTTGATCTTTAAACTTTTTAGCTTAGTGCAGTCACTGTACTTGGACACATGCTGTATTGAGGATTGATACCTGTGTTGCTCAGTTCAGACAGCTATGTCTATACACGAATTAAGGACTCCACAGTGGGTTCAGAAGTACTGAACTTGGAGCTTATTGGTGTTAAAACACGTAATACATGCTCATTTTGGTGGGTTATATTTCATAAACTTGCCATGCAACAGTGCTTTACAGAACTGTGCAGTCACTTTGGAAGTTATTGGTGGTCAGACAAGTAGATGATTGTCTTTTGGTGGGTTACAGTTACAAAACATACTTTACAACACAGTGCTTTGAAGAACCGTGCCTTTTCCCGTGGTTAGCATTTGCAAGCTTTGTGGCAGTCACCTTGTCTCTGGGGAGCATATGTTTTGTCTTGAGCGCTATTTTTTGCCATCCATTAAAATGAATGACAGCTTAATACAAAAACATTTTAAAAAGTACAACTTTCGTTTGTTATAGTTGGCAGTTTAATTTTGATGTTTAGTTGTATGTTTTTTAAAGTTATGTAGGTATTGACCTATAGCTGCTCATCTCATTTAACTGCTTTCCAGGTGTGTGTGTGTGTGTGTGTGTGTGTGTGCGCGCTCTCATACTCCTTTACTGGGCTAGCACTCTTCTAGTACCTGTAAGAGGGAGCTGCACTTCCAGGTCTTCTTATGTATAGCTGTCTCACTTTGTGTCAGAGGTAGCACTATCCCTGAAAGTGGCATGTCAAGAGTTAGCTATTCACACCTCTCCTTTTCTAGACCACTTCTCCAGTGCTGTGCTGCTGTGGGATGGCTGGGAGGAGCAGTTAGGATTGTATCCTTCATTCTTTGCTACAAACACAACTTGGTCCGTCACTGTTAAAGGTTTGGTATGTGTTGAGGTTTTTGTTGGATTATGTTCAGTTTGTGCACATTGTATTACTTTCTCTCTCGTCATTCATAGGAGTTTCAGTAAATTTTAGTGTAATGATTTTTGTACATCTTGCCAATACACCCACCCTTAGACTTGGCTTCTCCCTCCTTGAAAAAGGAAGTAATTTAGTCCTTGGATACGTTTTGACCACCCATCCAGTTGTCCTAGTTTAATTAGAAGGAAGATATAGAATCACCTTGGTTAAGAAGTTTATTTCAGAGAAGGGGAAGGCAGTAGGAGCTCGCTGTTACTGTTTTGTGCTGTCTCTCTCTCTCTCATATTGTTCTGTTCTCTACCTTTTACTGTTCTGTGCTAATGAAGGTTCAGGTCTCTTCTAGTGTTAATTGAGCTGTTTGATTTGCTGAAATATAGGAGGTCAGGGGACCACTGGATCACTTTTGGTCCAGTAAGCAAAACACAGATAACCCTTCAGGAGACCGACAGTCTAGTGCAGTGCTTTCAGTCTCTCTTGATAACCAAGACTCTTAACTAGAGATCTATTTTGTTAGGATATTCTGAGGATTTTTGAGTTTGCCGAGATTTCACATGTGATGCATACCAAATGGAGCACTGCATTCTACATTGGGTCAGTTTAGCACTGAATAGTAGCATCTTTGTATCCAGACTAAATACTTTGACTACTAGTTATGCTATGCCCAAGGATTTCCTGACATTTGCCATGTGATCAAAGGAGAGGAAACCGATAACCCAAATGCTTGGATACCTAACTACCTTTTTATTTTGTAAAGGTGTGCTGTTTTTGCTGTGTGTAACTTCTGAATGTCTTTATCTTTATTAGATCAGTAATGCAGTAGTAATTACATACGGGCCATATCCTTCCAAGAATGTTGTGCTTTTGGCCGGTCGACGAATCTTCAGCATGTACTGTAAGTCCACTCTAAGCTTGAGTAGACATGCCATTGTAAGAAGGGTGTACAGATAGAATAAAATTCATAACTTTTTTGCCACTGGTCTCTGAATGCAAACTCTTGTCCGTATTCTGTGTGGTCAGATTCAGGTAGACAAGTATCCCATTGGTCATCCCTCCTATTTCTTTACAAATTTTTTGTCAAAGCTTCATTTGCCTGTCAGAAAAGGAAAATGTGGCTGTAGCTGCCAAATACTATACATGGACTACATCTCCAGTTCTGTTTAGGAGCTGAACCCTGTGTTACATTTTTTACAGTTTCAGTCATTCATTTCAAAGGCTGCTAGGAACAGGTTAAACTCTCTTCATATTTACTTGGAGAACAGAAATCTTCAGCACTTGGAGTTTGAAACCATGTTGTCATCCTCCTCTTATGCTGACCTCCCCCCTGAATTAGAAAAGAGAATTGTTGAGAAAGCTGATTGAGATAGGAGGGCATCTGGTTATCAATGTGTCCGTGATTAATGACTCCACTGAGTCACATATGCAACCCCAGACCATTAATTTCTGCTGGGCCCTACAGCATGTTACCTTAGGTGGCGAAGACTCTGGATAGTTTGTACATCCAATCAGACCATATGTTTGACTGACTCTGATTTTCTGTCAGGGGTGATGTCGAAGGGTCACTTATGGATTTCAGGCCCGTGGCTTCAACTCTGAAGATCTGTATCTGGTCAGGCTTAGGAAACGCGCAGAAAGCCAAACATCTGCTTCCCCAAACCCTTCCATTCAGAAAGGCAACAGAGAAGGTAATTTTTTTTAACTTGAAAGGAAGAGTTTTCCCACCTCTTTTGAAGAGGAGGAATTTGCCGATTTTTTGACAATTAAAGGCTGGATTATGCATCTCAAATTCCATGTCCTAGTGGATACGAGTCTGAGGCAGAACACCGACTTTCTCTGAATCTATAGAGGAATTTCCTCATTAGAGATGAAACGGATGGTAAAAAGAAAGAGTCTCGCCCTTTTTTTTTCTTTTCTCCAAATGGGAGTATAAACAAGTTTGTTTCCCACAAAAGATACTTTGAATTGTTGAGTATGGATACCTCTGTGCCTGTTGCTATACTTTATTTCTGGGGGATGTAGAAGATTCCTTTTCTGCAGCTTTTGTGTCCTCAGGCTCTCGAGCCTATGGCCCCTGAAAAGCAGATTCCTGATAGTCAAAAGTATCTTTAATAAAGTTTGTCTGCAGACCCTGCATCAGTTTGGATGCTGACAAAAGTGCTAGATCTTCCATATTCTAAGCCAGTCCCTAACTTTTGATATGTATGGGAGAAAAGTATTTACTTCTGCCACCTTAACTTTTAGTGCAATCAGTTGCATAAACCACATTTATTTTATCATCTTACTTAAGATAGATAAAACCTTGGCTGTTATTCTAACTCTGACTTGAAATCTAATGTTATGGGCATATTTAACTCTGCTTCTTGGTAACTAACAAAACGCACAATACAGTGCGTCTGTGATGATGTTTGTAGAGCATCAGCAACTGGTGCCCTTAGGAAAAGGTTGATAGGAGTCCTTCCTTGTGAAGATTTGAAAGCTTAGTTGTCAAATACTTCATTGGACAAGGACTTTGGTAATGCTTCTGCTGAAGTTTTTAAAATCCAAGAAGAAAAAGGAAAACTCCATGCAGGGAGTTAAAAGAGCATCTGGAGTAGGGACTTCATTTGTCAGCAACCTGTGGGTCTTGGATCCAATATCGGATCCGAGCCGGCAACTATTTATACAGCTATGGATCCAAGCTCCTAGCTCCTCCCCTCACCCATAATCCCCTGCCAACCCCAAATGACCTCAGATCAGGTTTGCCCTCCTATATACCTGAAAAGGTATCCCAACAGGAAAAGGCAGGAAAAATACCATCATCTAACTCTTCTGAAGGTCAGGGGGAAGGAGGGGGGATGGTTGCAGACAAATGAAGCCACCTACTCAGATGGAACGTTATGGTGAGTACATAACTTCTTAATCTGGAGTAGGGACTTCATTTGACAGCAACTTGTGGGACAGAGTCCCCAGCTACCTGAATCTTGGGCGGCCATCATGGAAGGATGTTCCGGAGCACTGCGGAGCCAAAGGATGCTCTCCCTCTGGAAATGACGTCCAGTTTGTAGTGGTTAATAAAGGTATGAGATGAGGCCCAAGTGGCTGCCGAGCAAATATCATCCAAGGGGACTCTAGATCTGAATGCAGCAGAAGTAGATATGGAGCGAGTGGTATGTGCACGAACCCTTTGAGGTGCAGGCCTCCCAGAAGTCTCATTAGCTAGAAGGATACATTGGGAAATCCAGTGTGATAAGGTGACCTTCGAAACGGCTTTACCTAAATTGAATTTGGCGAAGGAAATGAACAGCTGATCAGATTGTTTGTGACCAGCAGTCCTATGAATATAGAAACGCAGCTGCCTGTGCACATCTAAGGAATGCAGCTTGTATTCTCCTTTATTTTGATAATTAGGGAAGAAACAGGAAGATTAATGGACTGATTGATATTGGTTTCTGAGGCCACCTTAGGTAGAAAGGATGGATTGGTCCTTAGGTACACTCTATCCTGATGAAAAACCAAGTAAGGGGGTTTTACGGAAAGAGCTTGAAGTTCCGAAACTCTTTTCGCAGAAGTGATGGCTACCAGGAATGCTGTTTTCCAAGACAGGTATTTAAGATCAGCCGAGGCAGCTGGTTCAAAAGGATAAGCAGTCAAGGCCTGAAGAACTAGCGATAGGTATGGCTTCTTTGATAGGGGGCCTGAGCAGAAAAGTACCCTTGAGGAAGGTTTTACATAGTTTAGCTGACATCAAAGGACCTGTCTCGTGTCCTACGTGGTAATGGGAGATGGCTGCCAATTGTACCATGACTGTCGAACAGCTAGCCCCTTGCTGAAAAAGCCTGGTAAGGAAGTCCAAAACGGATGTTAGCGGAGCAGTGTAGGGGTCCAGATTATGATGTTCCGCCCAGACGGAGAAGCGTTTCCATTTACTGCGGTAAATCTTCCTGGTGGAAGGTTTATGCGCTGCCACCAAGATGGCTTTGACTGGTGAAGAGATACCAGTAGTCCTAATTAAGAGTGGAACTGGAGCAGCCAAGCTGTCAGCTTCAGGCTGTCCAGATTCGGGGTCGGTAAGCCTGATGGGTGGGAGATCAGATCCGGGCTGGGATCCAGAATCCAGGGAGGATTCACCAAGTGAGACCACAGGTAATGGAACCAAGTTTGTCGAGGCCAGAATGGGGCAATGAGGATCATTTTGCTCCCCAACTGAGAGGCTTTCTTTAACATCTTTAGTATCAGGGGTAGAGGAGGATAGGCATAAAGTAGACCAGGTGGCCAAGCATGCACTAGAACGTCTCTCGGGGCTTCCCCTGGTGGGGGAATCAGGGCAAAGAAGTTGTCGCATTTCGTATTTGAGGGAGAGGCAAAAAGATCGCAGCAGGGTTGCCCCCATTTTGGAAAAATCTGCTTCGCTACTCGGGAGTTGAGAGACCACTCGTAAGGGGAAAGAATAGTGCGGCTGAGTTTGTCCACCAGAATGTTGGACCGTCCCGGAATGTGCATTGCGATCAGAAAGCAGTTAGTGGAGATCGCCCATTCCCACACTCTCATGGCCTCTCGGCAGAGAGGGTAAGACCTGGTTCCCCCCTGTTTGTTGATATACCAGACAACTGACATGTTGTCCGTCTGTATCGCAATAGTTCGTACGGGAAGAAGGTTGTGAAGTGCTTGCAACACCAACAGCACTGCCCTCATCTCCAGAACATTGATATGCAGGGAGGTCTCTGTGTTGTTCCATGTGCCTTGGACTGTTCTGCCTGAGCAATGCCCCCCCCACCTGAGGCGAGAAGCGTCCGTGGTCACCATGACGAGAGGAGGTGGAGCGCAGAAGGGGCGACCTGTATGGAGGTCTGGGGAATGAAGCCACCATAACAGGGCCCTCCTGCAAGCCTTGCTGATAGAGACAGGGTGATTGAGAGGAAGAAGCTGAAAGGACCATTGTACTTGAAGGGTCCACTGTAGTACCCTCATGTTTAGGCGAGCGCATGGAAGGAGTGTAATTGCCGCTGCCATAGAGCCCAGTGCCCTCAGGACCAATTCCGCGGGTGGAGCTTCTGATTGGAGGATGGCCCGCACATGTAAACTCAGATTCTGTAGTTGTTCCGGAGTGAGGTAGGCTCGCAGACTTCTCGTATCTAATCTGGCCCCTATGAAGTCTATCACTTGTGTCGGAGCAAGGGAGGATTTGTCCATATTGATCGTGATGCCTAACTGGGGGGCTAGGCGAAGAAAAAAATCTCTGGCTGAGCAGAGTAGATGCCTTGTTGGGGCGGTCAGGAGCCCGTCGTCCAGGTACGGGAAGACCTGCATTCCCTGAAGTCTCAGGTGGGCCGCTATCACTGCTAAAACTTTGGTGAACACCCTGGGGGCTGTGGTGAGGCCAAAGGGAAGGACCCTGAACTGATAGTGGCTGGCTCCCAGCCGGAAGCGGAGAAACCTCCTGGATCGTCTGTCCATTAAGATGTGGTAGTACGCATCCTTGAGGTCTATTGAGCACATCCAGTCGTTCTCCCGCAACAGGGGGAGAATGGATTGAAGAGTGACCATTCGGAATTTCTCCTTGGTTACCGACAGGTTCAAGAGGGAAAGGTCTAGAATTGGTCTCAGGTCCCCCGTCTTTTTTGGCACCAGAAAGAACCTGGAGTAAAACCCTAATCCGAGCTGGTCTGGGGGGACGGGTTGGATGGCCCTTTTTTCTAGCAGCTGCTGGATTTCTGCGGCTGCAGCCTCCCTTTGATCGGGTGGTACATCGGGGAGGTTCTTGAGTCTGGGAACATGTAGCATAGGGATTTTGTAACCTCTGGATATAATCTGAAGCACCCATCAGTCTGACGTGATGGACTCCCATGCCGCCAGGTGCCTCGAGAAGCGCCCCCGACTGCCTCCAGAGTGGAGCAGTTGGGCAACCCTTCAGGGCTGTTGCGTGGGCTGATCAGAGAAGGATTTTCTGGACCCAAAATTTCTCGGTGCCCCTCTGCCTCTAGGGCGGCGTCCTCCCTGTCCTCCTCTGCCACGGAAGGGCTGGTTGTCCGGAGCAGGTTGGGAATGTTGCGATTTCCGGAACCACATCTTCTTCTGTCCCTTTTGGTTCTTGGAAAAGGACCTCTGGGGAGCAGAGAAGCGGACTCCAGCAGACGTCTTCCCGTCCTTTTCGCTCTGGACAAGTGTCTCGCGAACGGTCTTGCCAAACAAAGCAGAACCATCAAAGGGGGCATTCGCAAAGGACGCCTTGAAGGGTTCCGCGAAGTCACAATGTCGGAGCCAGGCCTGGCGTCTCATAACTAGGCCAGCTCCGCTAGCTCTAGTGGCTCCCTCAGTTGCGTGAGACAAAAGCCGCATAGAGGTATTAGAAACAGATCTCAGAGTGGCCATACGAGTGGAGTACAATTGCTTGTCCTCCGCCGACATGGACTCCGGGGGGGGAAGCAGCGTATTCTTTAATAAGATCCCGCTGCATCCTGATGACATGTGCCATGTAGTTCAGAGACCTTACTGAGAAGGTTGCTGAACTGAATACCCGCTTCCCAAGGCAATCCATCAAGCGAGACTCCTTGCTCGGAGGATGGACCGAGGGGCTCTCCTGAGCTAGTTCCCTCTTAGTGGCTGCCGCCATCAACATGGCATCTACAGGGGGACCCTTGCTCCAGTGGGGCCGGTCTGCAGGGGGGGGGGGGGCTCAAAATCCTATCCGGGCACTTGGGAATAGGCTCCACAGTGTCCGGCTTCTTCCACGCCCTGGTGGTCACAAGGTCCACCAGGGGGTCGGCCGGAGGGGACACCCAAGAGGTAGACGGGCCTGCTTCGAATGCCTCCGGGAACACGTCGGAGGAAGCCTTGGGGACAGACCCCCCCCCGAGCCTAAGCATTTCCATGATGTCTCCAAAGGAGACATCCTCAGGGGGTGACCTTGGGGAGCCTCCCCCTTCATCCAAGTCAGTGTCCTCTGTTAAGGACTCAGGGGAGTCCACGTGCCTCCTCTTACACTTATGCTTGCGAGGCACTTCCTCGCGGGGGCTGTCCGAGGAGGTCTCACCAGCAATGCCCTGTTCCAAAGGAACAACTTGGGACATCGAAGCAGGCTGTCCCTGTGGCTGGGTGAAGGAAGCCTGACCCAGCAGAGAGGGAGTGCAGGGCGGAGCCGAGACAAGGGCCGGAGATCTGGATGCTCTCGACAGAGCCCTCTCCATTACATCGAAGGCCGAGGGGGAGCCGCTCTCCCTGGGCTCCGAGAGCCGACTCCCACTCGGATCCGATGAAGGGATCGGAACCGGCGCCGAGACCGTCGGATCAGAGGGACCAGTGTGCTCCGACCTGGATGGAGCTGAAGGCACACTGAATCCCTTGGATCCGAAGCTCGGGCCACGGCTCCGAGAGGTCGGATCTGACGATGGAACTGACAGACTCGAGGGTAGGGTCGGATCCGAAGTACCCAGTACTGTCGGCGCTGACCCACCCCCGGCTCCAATGCTGCCCGGCTCCAAGCGCTCCGAACCCAGAAAGTGGGTCGGAGAAGGAGCTATTGGAGCAAAAAAGAGTGTCGAGCTCCCCCTCGAAGGGGGGGGGGGGGGAGGCAGGAGCACCCCCATCTGCAGCTGGGCCTGGATGAACCTTCTCATCCGGTCCAAGTCTGCATCAGACAGGCTGTAGGTGGATCTCGACGAGGCCACCGAGGCAGGCCTGGAGTGCCGCCTCGATGACCTCGACGGAGATCGGGTCTCCTCCTCCTCCGGTCCCGGGGAGAAGCAAGGTGATCGGAGCCGAGGAGGAGGAGACCTGGAAGCCGTGGAGGGAGAAGCCCGCTTAGCTGGGGGGGGCCGAAGCAGAGGCCTGGGCCGCCGCTTGTGGTGCTTCTCCTTCCTGGCCTCCCTGTCCTCCGGCACATTAGTGGGAGTTTGAATCCCGGCCAGAGGAAAGGGGGCAGGAGTGGCCACCACCACAGGCTGGGGAGGTGCCACGGGAGTAGCGGAGGCTGAAGCCGACTCCGGAGGCAAAAGTCCCGCCAGGACCAGCTTCGACCTCCGCTCTTTCAGTGCCCTGGGGTTGAACCCTGCACAAATCGTGCATCCTGAGGACAGGTGTTCAACCCCAAGGCACCGAACACACCGAGTGTGGCCATCCGCTGGGGAGAGCTTATGGCCACACTCGGTGCATTTAGAAAAAATAGGCTTTGGGGCCTCAGACATGTCCCAAAACTAAGAAACACTACTCACGCACACAAGGCCCCAAACGCAAACCCACACAAACGACCAGCGAGGGGAGGGTAACACTAAATATTTTTTAAAAAAAAAGAACTAAAGGGAAGCCTAATATACACACACACTAAATACTGAAAGAAAAAAAGGGGGCTAAAGGGATAAAAAAAAAAAACAACACATCTCAAAATCGCCAGGAGCTCAAAATCCAGCTGACACACTCTAGAGCGGCAAACTAGATCTGAGGTCATTTGGGGTTGGCAGGGGATTATGGGTGAGGGGAGGAGCTAGGAGCTCGGATCCATAGCTGTATAAATAGTTGCCGGCTCGGATCCGATATCGGATCCAAGACCCACAGGTTGCAGACAAATGAAGCCATCTACTCAGATGGAACGTTATGGTGAGTACATAACTTCTTATTTTCTTCTCTCCAGTTTCTAAATTTATGAGGAACTATCCATTCAGTCTCAGTCCACTTTTTCATGCACTTTTCAAATCTGTTTGGCAGAAGTCCAAACAAAAGTGGGTTGGTGTCCCCAAAAGGAGAGGGGGGTGTTGGATCCCAGGGATCCAATTCCCAAAGAAAAAAGTAAAAACTAATAACTGCCTTTGCCACTTAACTAATCCTTCCTCTGAAAATGGTAGGCAATCTTTCTGTATGCCTATGCCTTCCTGCATGGGAGTCTAGTAACCACAGACTTTTGGATTATAAGTATCATAGAACAGGGTTACAAACTCCAGTGGGCTTCCCTTTATATTTTATTGGACATTTCTTCAGCCCCCAAAAGACCAGCTTCATCTTATGCCTGCTTGCCTCAAGGTGACCTAGATCTAGTTTCCTCAGGACAGTGAGGACAAGAGCTTTACTTTGAGATTTTTTCTAGCTCCCAAGAGAGAGAGGGAACCTGGAGCCCCACTGTGTATCTATCAAATCTAAACACTTTCCTGCGGTTTAACAAAAATGTTGATACTTCAAAAATACAGATTAATTTTAAGATTTTGTGCCTTGGGGTTGCATTATTAATTTACTTGCCTTTTGGGCTTTCTCCCACTGAGAGAGTCTTCACCAAGTGCCTTGCTCCACTGATAACCTGTTGGCAGGCTTCAAGGCATATATTCACAACCTGGGTTTCACCTTGAACCTAAACAAGTTATCCCTGATTCCAGCTCAAGACTGTCTTTTTCTGGAGCGGAGACTGAAGTAGGCCTAGTAGGATCAGTGCTCTACCCGGATCCCTGGTTAACAAATGCAAAATAAAGGAAAGATGGCTCTTCATCAGTTTATGTCAAAAGAAAATGTTCATTGCAAGACAATTTATGAGAGTTTTTAAGGTCTCTTAACCTCCTCCAACCTTCTGATTCATCATGCCAGACTTCAGATGAGAAAGATCTAGTGGTTTTAAACGCTGGTTTAGGATCAGCACACTTGACCCCTATCTTTCCTAGTTCCATTTCTCAACTTTTGTGAAAAAAGAGCTCTCTCTTGGTGAGCCAGTTAAAGTCCTATCCAGGTCAGGACTCCCTTTCTCTTCTCCTAGCCCTTTCAGACAGTGGCCACACATGGTTCAGGCTTTGCTTGGGTTGCAGTTTCTCATGATGTCAAGTTTCAGGGAATTTGGGAACCACAGCACAGGCATTAATGCGTCAACCTAAAGGAAGTGATGGCTCTTGTATTTTGTTAGCTTGGAATCAAAGTGATGCCATCTGTTACCACTAAAAATGTGCTACATGAACAAACTGAGAGGAACAAGATTAATCAGAGTTGCTGGCTACTGAGACTTGTCTACATATATCAACTGGACACAAGCTGATTTAAGTATACTTTTTTCTGCACTTACTTAAGATTTGATTCAGTAAATATTGTGTGTCTTTAATTCAGTAAATATTGTGTGTCTGTCTATCTGCAGTTATTCCCCTCCCTGCAGTTATTTCCCCACCCCCTCCCTGTTTCCTGTTGTGGTGTTAATCTTGGTGGCTTTGTAATTGCCCACCCCTGCTGTAAATCTGTTTTTGCACACTCCTGCTGGACCCATCTCATTTGCTCACTCAACTGAGTACAGTGAGATCATATTTTGATTTCAGATACTCCTACCAGTCCCATCTCCTCTGCTGTGTACAGAGAGAGCACTTGGGAAGGACATTCCCCTGTAGTATCTTAATCTGTTCTGTTTCCTCCCTCTACCAAAAAAAAAAAAAAAAATCCACTTCATGTGCTTTACTGTATTTGTGTTTCTTCCTACTTTATTATCTTATTTTACCGCCTCTTAAAAGTACTCAATTTAATTTATTCTGCTGCCTTTATTACTGCTTGTTAGTAGCCTGATTAAATTGCAACTGTTATTCTAAGGCCTTTGATTTAAGCACTTGGACTTCAAACAGTTGTTTTACATTAAGAAGGTTTGCAGTCTGCACTGTTGTGGCAGGACAGGTAGCGTACATCCTTCTAAGTTGGAAACTGCTAATTGAAGGCTCAGTGTCTGTTATTCTAAAAGTATATTAGTTCTGGGTTATGCACCTGGGCTTCAGGCCAGTTATTTTACATTAAGAAGGTTTGTGGTCTGCACTCTTGTGGGAGGAGAGACTAGATTCTGCCCTTCTGAGCTGGGAATTTCTGGTTAAAGGCTTATTGCTCATGCTTACTTGAACTGTTTCTTTATGAAATCGGTACGCCTTGTTTGCTGCAGCATAGACTAGATTCAGGCCTACTGATCTAGCTTTGCTTGTATAACTTGTGCACTGATCCAGACCGTCATTTTTGGAGAAGGTTTCTCTGTACCCTAGTGGCAGGAGTTTGCAGTTAGAACTTGTCTGATTGAACTGCTGGATCAGTTTTGAGCTTTTTAACTGGTTAATTGGGTAAAGTGTTTGATTGTATCTGCTCTATTTTCTGAAAAATATATATACTTGTTTCCCACCTTTCTGAGCTAGTATAGTCCAGTTTTTGGGTCACTTCTGAATCCAGGGCTGTGTTACAAGTTTCTGTGTTGCCCATACCTTACTTGGATAAAAGAAAGTTTCATTGTTCACCTGTGAGAGAGGGGAACTTTGAGCAGCCTGTCTGTCCCTGGAGGAGTGGTTTCAGCCCAGAAGTTAGTAGTTTATTGACCATTTTTGGTCTAATTTCTATCTCTTTCACTTCCCTGCTATAAAAACCGCATTTGCGCAGTTTTTGCACTTGTATTCCGCTCAGCAAGTGCCTTCCAGGTGTTCTGCAGAGTCTACAGCAGCAGAGAGACAAAAGAGAGACTTTGGAGTGATTAAGTATCATTTTTCTGCTTTTCTTGCTGTCTTAACCAATTCCGCCTAAAACATTTTTTTTAGCGTTTCTGTGATTTAAAAAGTTTATTGCTAAATATTGTACTTATTTGTTACCTGCATTATTAAGTCATTTTTGTGTTTAAATAATCTGTTTAACTGTTGTAGGCTACACACTAAAGTGCGGTAGCCTTTTCTGCGCATTTAAAGTGTTTTGATTGTATCTGCTGTATTTTATGAAAAAAATATATATATATACTTGTTTCCCACCTTTCTGAACTAGAATAGTCCAGTTTTCAGGTTATTGCTGAATCCCGAGCTGTGTTACAAGTTTCTGTGTTGCCCATACCTTACTTGGATAGAAGGAAGTTTCTCTGTTCACCTGTGAGAGAGGGAGCTTTGAGCAGCCTGTCTGTCCCTGGAGGAGTGGTTTCAGCCCAGAAGTTAGTAGTTTATTGGCCATTTTGGGCTAATTTGTATCTTTTTCACTTCCCTGCTATTAAAACCACATTCGCGTGGTTTTGCGCACCCAGCAGTGCTGGTTAGCTAGAGTTAAACTATTCTCGGCTCCACGAAGTGTACTCTTCAATTTTTCCCTTGGAGCTAGACAAACCTTCAACTTTAGCACTCAAACCATTCATTTAATAGTCAAGCATTTGCTTAAAACTCATAGCAGTCACTAATTAACCCCAGCACTAGACTCCCGTTTACTGTCCAGAAGGACAAGGCTCTCTATTCGTCCCCACCAGCCAATCAGAAAAACAGCTTACTCTACCTATTCAGGCATGTCCAAAGGGCAGTTTCCGGTGTACTCTCCAGTCCACCTGTTGATTCTGGGCATTTTGAGACAATGTTACAACTGCCTCATGTACACAGACAAACCCTCTCCTCCTACCACCAAACACTAATATATGCGAGAGAGGCAATTATACAGCCAAACTGGAGGCAAAGCTCTCTCAACCCAAGACTGGAACTGGCAGTCAAGAGGAGATGTGTAATACTTGCAACACACCACCAGTCTCACACAGACCTAATAAACCAATACCGGCAAATAACACACATGAATTCATGAAAACATACTCTGAGGCTGTAAATAAAAATCTGCAAAAGCAACAGAGACCTCCAAAGCAGACATCCAAGCAACGTCCACACCCCATCACCAAACATGAAACACATACTTCACATAGTCAGTGTGCCACGCAATCACAGCCCTTAAGGCAAAGTAACATACCCAACACACTAGTAATAGGCGACTCTATAGTCAGGCACACTGATGTCCCACTAACTAGGCTGGACAAGGAGAAGGTTGCAGTTAGCTGCCTAACGGGCGCCAGGGTCCGCCACATAACACATGCACTCCGGTCACTCCAGAACAAGTACAAATATGACTGTCATTGTCCATGTTGGTGTGAATGACCTCAGACGTTCCTCCCTGGACTACATGGAAGATCTCTCTGATCATGGAGCCCTGGCTGGTATGACCCTGAGTAGCATCCTGCCCTCACCAAGAATGATGCCACAGTATAAAGAAAAAATGATCAGTTTCAACAATTGGCTAAGTTTCTGGTGTCATTCAAAGGGGATCCAGTATCTTTCCACCTGGGATGATATGCTCGACAAGCCACATTGCTTCGCAAGAGATGGCTTGCACCTGTCATCCTTAGGCTTTTGAATACTGGCCAAGGCTCTTGCCGCCCCCATAGTGCCTTTTTTTGGCAAGGCTCAAAAGACAAACTCACCACCATAAGTAGCACAAGTAACCAAACACTGAGAGTAATGCTACTCCACCCCAGAAGTCTAAACCTCAAAATGCACGTACTCGAGGCACTCCTAAGTATGGAGAACGTCAACATCTGTGCAGTAACAGAAACCTGGTTTAAGGCTCCTGAGAGCACCCCAGCACTACTAGGCTATAACTCATACCATACCTTTCGGCCACAGAACCAGGACCGAAACACAAAAGGCGGGGGTGTATCTATATTCATCAAGGATACCCCCACCTCCAGGTTAGTGGCGCAGAACAATGCATCAGAGATCATTCATGTGCAACTAACAATGGGCAAAACTGCAATCCAAATTGTAGCTTGCTACAGATCACCCACCATGACCCCCATTCCGCTTTTCTGGAGACGCTGGGAAATATGAAGGTCCTACCAAACACCCTAATACTGGGTGATTTCAATTATCCAAACATAAACTGGGAGAACTACTAGAGTACTAACTCCCTTGCCCAACGCTTCCTAGAATTTATAAACTTGAATGCCCTTGATCAACTGGTCAACACCCCCACCAGAGGGAACATCCATATTGGACCTGGTCATCAATAACATGGGCGATCGGTGTTCCACACTGGAGGTCAACCCCTCGTTGGTTAGATCAGACCATAGACTAATCACTCTGGATATCCGCATTCCGCCCCCACCCCCAATCAAGGAAACCATTGTGAAAAACTTTTCAAAAGCATACTTCACGTTACTTAAGACCGAGGTGGAAAGGTTCAAAGCCCCCATGCTAAAGGACACTGCTGTCCAAGCTGCTGAAATCTTTACAAAGGCACTCTGAGCATCTGCAGGAATGCTTGGATTGTGCTATCCCAAGTAAAACCAAGACTCACTCCTCCAAGAAAAGGAAACCAGTCTGGTGGACCCCTGCTATAAACAAGCTATACAACAGAAGGAGGAAACTAGTACAGAAAAGAGTAAAATCCCAAGAAGGAAAGACATCCCTGATCAGTATCCGCAAGAAACTACGATCCCTCATTAAATCATCCAAGGCTAGTTTTGAAAGAAACATTGCTAATGGCTCCAAAGATAACCACAAAGCGTTCTTTAGCTATGTCAAGAACCTAAGTGGAAACTCTCAGATCTGCTCTGAGTTGGTGCAGAATGGCACAAAATACACTGAACCGACTGATATTGCCAACATTCTGGCAGACAGGTTTAGTGCAAACTTCACCTCCCTCTCACCCCCTAAAGGGCCCATAACCATACCAGAAGAATGTAGGGCCCCGTCAATCACCGACACACAGGTTAAAACAGTCCTATCCAAAGCCAAAAACACAGCTTCAATGGGACCGGACGATGTCCCAGGCCGTCTTACAAGAGCTCCAAAATGAACTAACCCCTCACCTAAACACATTGTTCACACTCAGCTTCTCTACAGGCTACGTACCCACAGAGTGGTGCACAGCAACAGTTATCCCACTCCACAAAGGTGGAGCCACAACGGACCCCGGGAACTATCACCCTATAAGCCTGACTAGCCTGGTATTCAAGGCTATGGAGCGCATCATCATGGAACTCATTTTAACAGAGACATTGGGAACCTCCAAACCTTGGACCCTACCCAGTTTGGCTTTAAGGGCAGATCATGCCTCCTAAACCTGGTGGATTCTTTGAGACTGTTACCAAGGCATTAGACGAGGGAAAGGAGGTCCACACAGCCTAGTTAGACCACGCAAAGGCTTTTGACACCATTCCCCATTCTAGTATTATAGACAAGCTCACCAGCTTGAACATAAACCCGTACGTCACGAGATGGGTTGCCAACTGGCTCATGGATAGAACCCACATGGTGAGAGCTGTAGGCTCTACATCCGACTCTAAACCGGTTACAAGTAGCGTCCCGCAGGGCTCAGTCCTAGGACCCCTCCTGTTCGGTATATACTTCTCAGAGGTACAGTCAAGCATAGGAGGACTATGGCTGACCAAGTTCGCAGACTACTGCAAACTAGGGGCCATAATTGATTCTCCGGCTGATACAGATACCCTCCAGAAGGGTCTCACTTAGACGGATACCTGGTGTCAAAATCATGGCCTCAAGCTAAATGCCAAAAGTGCATAGTCATCCCCTTTGGGAAAAAAAAGTACCCGCAAACTACCACATAGGTGGTAGTCCTCTAAATACAGAAAATGTAGTAAGGGATCTGGGGACCCAAGAAGATAGTAATCTCTCCTTTGATAATCAAATTGCCAAGGTGGTTAGAAAATCCTTCTATGTGGCCTACCCAATCACAAAAGGGTTCGCATCTAGAACAAAAGAGGTTATTGTGCCTCTCTACTCATCAGTCATTAGACCCATCATAGAATACAGTGCCCCATTTAGGATGTACCTTACAAGACACCTGCAACAGCTGGAAAGACCACAAAAGTACCTCACGAAGAGGATTACTGGCCTCAAACAGATGCCCTATGCAGCCCGACTCAAGAAACTCCAGCTGTACTCAGTTGCATACCGTTTACTCAGAGGTGATCTCTGCCTGACATACAGGGCCATGTCCAACCCAGAATTGATGCACATGCTCCACCTTAAAAAAAAAAAAACAATCCCGGAGAGCCACACACTCTAGAGATATAAACCTCACCACAACGATAAATAGGACATGATGGAGGTATAGATTTCTGTCCCAGAGACTCCCCATGCTGTGGAACAGGATTCCAGTATACATCAGGCAGAGCCCCTCACTAACACTCTTCAAGAGAAACCTTGACGGGTGGATGGAAAACAAAAAATTTACCCCAGGGATCACTGCAGTGGCTCTGCTGGACAGTGGCGCAGGGAACTAATGGCTCTGCTGGACAGAGGCACAGGGAACTAATCTAAGGGGGTGGCGAAAACCAACACATTCTGTCTAGGCTTATAAATGCCCTTGGGCAGATAGCCTAGTACTTACCTATGAACCTATACCTCCTTTCCAGGCTAGCCATTTCTTAAGTTGCAACCATTTGCTCCCCCAGCATTTCTGACTATTTTTCAGGGATTTTTTCTTAATTTGCCAACTCATTACATTCCCCAAAAAAATATTCCCAGTTACCAGTCTGTCCTGTCATGCCTCTAGCATTTGTTGTCTACCTGAAAAAAAATTCTCTAAAGTTTGCTTGAGATAGGAAAATATCTAAGCAAGCACTTTGAAGCAAAAGTCCTAAACCTTCTGGATTTTGTTGCGTACTTGTGAATTACATGAAAAGGTGGTTTGTTTTGTGTCAAAACAGAGGTTAGAACCCATATCGAGTGGCGGGTATCCATGGTTCTCCAGTACCTGCATGAATAGTTTAGTTGTGGCTTTGCATACACAATGCATGTATTTCTTATAGCCATTTTAGCTTGTCTGCCACTGGATTTATCATTAAGAATTTTTTGATTTGATATAAAAAGAATAAAGGAGGTTTTTCATATCAGACCACGAAGAAAGAAGGGGACTGCTGCTTAGGGTCTGAATTTCGTGTTTGAAATACTAATTTAAACTCCTTTTGAACCTGCAGCCAGTTCTTCTCTGAAAATTCTAACCTCGAAGACTGCCTTGAAGACAGCTTTCACTTCTGCTGGATGGGCTTCTGAATTATAGGCGCTTGTGTGTGTTTAGCTTTTTTAAATCTTTCACAAGGATTGGGTGAGTCTTGGAATGAGTCCTTACTTTATGCAAATGGTAGTTTCATAATTTAATCTTAGTCTCTGAATTTAATCTTACTCAAGCTTTCAGCTTCCTGTTTTCTAGAACAAGGGAGAAAGGACTCTTCAATGCCTTGCTTGTACACCAGATAACTGAGAGAAGTTATCTGGACGAAGCTTACAAGTCTAGAAAATCTGATCAACTTTTTGTTTCTTATGGTGGTAAGAGAGAAAGGGACATCCAATTTTCTAAACAAACTGCCTCTAGATGGCATTCTCCTTACATTTAGTTCTGCTAATTTATCCGTGGCAAAAATCCAGCTAAGAATGTCCAAGGCTAATTGAGCAGTTGGTACATCTGTATCTTTTTGGAAGGGTGTCGAACTTTAGTTCTGTTTGGAAGCAGCTGCTTAGTCCTCCGTTCACACATTGCCAAACATTACAATCTGGACTTTGTTTCCCTAGCCAGAACAGGTTTTGCTAGTGCTGTTCTTCAGGTTGTTCTGGACTCGGGTTCTACTGTATCCACTCACTCTTGCTGAGCTTTGGTAGTCCTCATGTATGTAAGGACTACTTCAGCAGTGATCTAATGAAAAATATGATACAGTGGTGTAGTTAACTTTCATAACAGTAGATGTTTGAATAGATCGCTAACACCTTCACTCCCTCCCACTGAATAATCTCTTCCTGGCTGGGGTTTGATATCCCTTCTTCTTTTCCCTCTGACAAGACTTTACTTAGAGCAGTAGGCTTCAGTGTCCATTCTAGGGGCAGTAAATCTGAATTTTGACATATCCACATGTTTCTGTTATACTGATACTTCTCCTTGTACTAAGGGTAAACATACAGTGCACAAGGAAGGTGGATGAAGCATTGTAGGCTGGCTGGATGTTGGGGAATCCTTAGGAAGATGCATCCTCTACATAAGAACTGCAACACTGATCTGTTTGACCATCTACATTTATGGTAGGTTAACTACATAATTGTCTTTTTTTTTCCCAACAGAAAGAATACTGTAATTTTATCTTTCAGTTTAAGTCCATTTTTTGTGCACTGAGTATTAATTAATCCCTTTCTGATATCTGACTGGCTTTTAACAATAGCTCCCAGTTTACAGCCATCTGCAGATTTGGTTAACCAGAGGTCCTGGTTCTCATTTTTGAGATCACAGCAGTAGATGATAAACAGGAGAGTACCCAGCACGGATCCTTAGTGGGGGGATCAGTCTACAGTGGTTATTGTTTAGTTGAGTCTGACTCTTCCTGACGCTAAGGACCTTAGCACACCAGGCCTGTCTTCTTTTAGTTCTTGCAATTTCAAATTAATTTCTTCAGTAATGCTGTTTTGTACATCGTCTTCTGTCTTCCTCCTCCTCTTCTTCTGCCTATGATATTTGCTATTCTTAGTGTTTTCTGTTGTGAACCCTTGTCTCCACATTACATGGCCAGTCTGGGTTTATTTCCCTGTGGTAAGGACTGATTTGATCACCCTCAGTCTACTGAATTCTCAACAGTTTTCCACAGCAGCACTGTTCAAAAGCCTGTTTACCACTGAACAGCCTTAACATGTAGTCCAACTCTCACAGCCATTTGTTATTACTGGGAAAAAAAAAACATGACTTTGACCACAAAGACCTTTGGCAATGTGCATCTTTGCGCTTTAAAATCTAATTCAGATTTGCCATAACTTTTTTCCAAAATGCAAGTACCTTTTAATTTCTTAGCTGCAGTCACCATCTGCTGAGATTTTCAGCCCAAGAGAAAAAAGTCTGTTTTCAAAGAAGTGATTCCAAACACCTTTATTGACATATCACTTGTGACGTAGGCAAATTTGCATTCATATAAAAGTAATCAAACTATATTAGCCTAAACATTATACTCCACATATATTGCTCTATATCATATAGTCTAAGCAATATTACATAAATTATTCAGTTCTTGTTTTTTTTTTTAAACAAGGAACCTCTTCATTAAATAATCACTTACAACATTGTATGTATTGTTCCCACAATTTCTGTGTAGTTTGCGTCTAGCCTTTTCTAAAGATCTCAATTCTAGTTGTTTTATCTCTGTTATTATAGTCACTACATCCAGTATAGTCTGTTTAGATTTTGATTTCTATTTTCCAGTAATTGCTTTTTTGGCAGCTACCATTATTAGACACAGCAAGGCCATAGCATGTTTAAGCAATTCCGATTCTGTCTTACCTCAAAAAAAAAAAAAAAAAAAAACATCATCTCCTTGGCAGACCAATCTGCCCACCCAGCATCTCCAACAGTGGGGGAATCCTTAAAGTCTGCCAACTCACTGCACTCCCAGAAAATATGTTCCAATTACCTCTTTCTTCATCTTCATACTTCCAACATTTGCATTCTACCAGAGGAAAAATTCTCTGGCGTCTACTTGGGAGTATAAATTATCTATGTAAACATTTCCAGGCAAAAATACTAAATCTTCTAGGTTTTGTTACATATTTGGGAGAGATACATATATCCTCCCATTGTTTCTTTGTGAATTTCTTATCCAATCTCTCTTCCTGATTCTTTCTAACCTCCTCTGACTGATTCTTAGTTATAGTGCAATATTTTATATGCTGTACTAATTATTCCTTAATGACAGCTTCTGTTCTAGATTCTTTTAAAAACTCTGTGTTGGTCTTTTGTTTAGGACCCCCTCCCCATATCTTTCTCTTTGGCTGTATTCTTGATATCAATCCCTGATAAGGAAGGCAATCTCTAACTTTCAGTCCAAATAAATTCTTGGCGTCTTCCCATTCTATCATCTTTCCGTCTCTTGTTATTTGCTCCCAGTACCTTGGTTCCTTTACCAGTTTTCTCCAATAAGTTTTGTCCCCCTCTTGCCTATTGTCTGTATCCCTAATTGCAGTCATCCCTATCTGCAGAATCTCCTTTCGCCATTCCCGTGTTGGTTTAGTTCTTAAAATACTTTCTGCTACCTTATGGCTATAATATTCTGCATGATTATTATTGTTCTTCTTGAAGGCCTGTATCCAAAATCCAAGTCTCTCCTTGTTTCTTGAGCTTCCCCCGTGTTTCATCATCAACCCTTTCCACTTTTGAATTAGTTTTCTGCTTGTGCTATGTGTTGGAGGGTCTGAACTGTACCCAATCTGACGGGGAATTTCAGAGGTACAATTTAAATCCGCAATGTTCTACTGGAAGAATCCTCTTATCCCATTTGAATCTTGCTGTCTCCCCCTACCAGGTAAAATCATTCAGCTCTTTATTATTTGCTACCCACAACTTCTCCTCTGGTTAATAAAAATATGCCTGACCTGTGTTTAAGATTAAAGGGACTAAAAACATTTTAACTGCTTGTATCTTACTGTCTATAGCCATATAACAAAGCTTCCATTTTTTCAGTTTTTGTATTATCTTTTGTTTAATCTCTTCCCACATATCCTTAGCTGCCACACTAGAATTATTTTTAATCCATACTGTTAAATATTTCATTTAATCATGTCCCTGTAAATATGGGTATTCCCGAACCAGTTCATGTGTGGGTACATAATTTATTTACCACTATTGCCTTTGTTTCAGCTTTATTAATTTTGTATCCTGAAAAGATCTGAAACTGTCTCGGAATGTTCCACAACACCGTAAGGTCTTTTTCTGGTTTTGTCAGGTACAAAATAATATCATCTGCAAATAAAGCCAGCTTTTCTTGATTACCATGCCAATTATATCCGTGAATTTCTGAGTCCCGTATTTTCTTCGCCAGTTGTTCTAAATATAATGCAAATAATAAAGGGGAAAGAGGACACCCCTGCCTGGTTCCTCTGCTCAAGCAGAAGTTATCAGAGAGTACCCTACCAACTTTAATTTTCACCTCCAGTCCCTCATATATTCTCCTACTCAACCTTATAATTTTTTCAGGAAATGCAAATACTTCCATTGCCCTGCTCATAAAGTCCCAGCTTAGTCTGTCAGATGCTTTCTCTGCATAGACCCGGCAACAACACTGGTATTTTCTTACAATCTTCTTCCTGTTGGATTATCAGTGTTCTGTTAATGTTGTCAGATGTTTGCTTCCCCTCCACAAATCCACATCGATCCATATCTATTTATTTTGGCATTACTTTTGCCATTCTTTTAGCTATTGTAGACATGAACACTTTATGATTGTTTAGTATTGAAATGGGCCTGTATGAAGCTGGATCTGATGGATCCTTACCCTCTTTAGGTATTACAGCTACAACTGATTTATACCAGGGGTGTAGTACTTGTCCTCCTCTTAAGATATTGTTAAACAAAACCTTCCAGATCTTTATCAGGTATTTTCATCCCAGTTTCCAAATTTCCACAGGAATACCATCTATTCAGGGGAATTTCCTGTAGATTGGTTATACATCACAATTGTTTTTATCCCTTCTGCTCCTATCCTGTTAGTAATTGAGCAGTTTCTACCTTTAACCTTAGCAAATTTGATTCTTCCATAAGCATTTCAATTTGTATCTTTTCTTGGTTTTCATATTTTTCTGCTTTATAGAGAGTCTAATAGAATTTCTGAAATATTTCTAGTATCTCTAAAGGATCTCATCTTCTTTGTTACAGGCTCCCTAAATTTGGTGACAGCCCTTTCTACTTTCTGTTGCCTGAGTCATGCTAAAAGTTTTTGTGCTCTACAAAACAGTTGCTTAGTAGCAATCTTTCTAAGCTTGTGCATATTATCGAGGTAATCCCCTATTTTCTGCCTAGCATTCTGCAATTGATCCTCTTCTTGTTCTGTGAGATTCCCACTATTCTGCAATACTTTCACATTTGTTAGTCCCTCTAATTCTTGTTACTTCTTAATCATAGCTCCTTTTCTTTTATTTCCATCCTATTTTTAAAATCCACCTTAATTTTATCCCACTCCTAGCTACATTTTCAGAAGACATTTCTGTCCTGTCTAATAGCTCCTGGGTAATCTCCACTACCCATTCCTTAAATTTCTTTATTTCCCACAGATGGGTAGGAAAGCGCCAGTGACTCATTTTTATTTCTTTACCCTGTGTTTTTGTTTTAGCTGTTATTGGTGCATGATCTGAAATGGTTATTGGGTGTGTATCAAGACCTTCATTTAAATGCATATGTTCCTGTGAAATGTGAATTCTGTCTAGCCTAGCCCAGTTTTTATATCGAGGGGAATAATATGTAAATTCACTCTGAACTCCTATTACTGAATTGACATCTTCCATGCCAAATATTTTCATACATTTCTTCACAATCTACCCTCCTTTGTTATATTTGTTTCTGTCCCCCCCCAGAAACATCCTCACTGCTGCAAATCAAGTTCCAGTCCCACCTAAGTGATGAAAACTGATCATTTCTCCCAGAATTTTTCTTAAGCTCCATTACAGCAGTTTTAGGTGGAATGTAAATGCCTCCTAGTGTAATACTCCTCTCTTGCCAGTAGCTCCTTAGTGCTACAATTCTGTCATTATTATCTTTATCTTCTTCTATCAGTATTGGAGCTCCTCTTGCAATTAATGTAAGTACTTCCCTTTTCCTTTGTTGCAGGTATTCTTCTGAATAACCATCATGAAAGCCTTTCTGTATCAAATTCACTTGTTAATTTCTTTCTAAATGTGTCGTAACATAGCTGTTTGCATTGTACTTTTTTTAATATAGTTCACTACTTTCTTGTTTGTATTTATCTGAGGCCATTTACATTTAAAGACAAAGGCATCATTGTATTAATGTATTAAAAAGCTATTATTCCCACTTTTTATGTATAACACCTTTTTTGTTAAATGTCTAGTTACAGCTTTTGTGTTACATGCATACACTGTTTTGCATGTTTAACTTTTATACAGTTGTTTCTTGTCTTATTCATTTGAGCCTATGTCACGTTATAAAACTTTTTGTTTTGAAAACCCTCAAAGAACCCCCCCCCCAATACTCCCCAAATCTATTCACTTAATACTAGCACAGAAAACTATGTATACCTTCAAATATTGAAGTTTTAACCACCTAATAGGAACAAAAGTCACAAACTGACAGCCACACTTAGACTTGAGTTAACCTAAAAGAAAGGTCATCCATTCTAAGATGCATGGGTGCAGCCTGTGCTTCTACTAAGTGCTGATTGGATGTTCGTGTTTCACTGTTGCAGTCATTACATTTGGGTAATCTGCTGGCAGGTTGCCCTCAGTCGGCCTGAATTCCAAAGTCTGGGGTCCTGCGTCGGTTGCTGTCTCCTCTTCCATGATGTCAGGTCGTCAGGGGAATAAAACATGCAGCTGACACCATTTTCTTTAGTCTTTCTTGCCGTGCGGTGCCCGAAGCAGAAGCATTTTGCAAGTGCCGGTCGGCCGACTACTGAAATATTCGAGTTTGAGTTTCAGAACCGAAGTTTTCACTAAAGCTAAATACCCCGTTGGGGAAACTTTTTTTCTTGCTCCATACCGATGTCAGAAAAATTTAATTGGATTACTTGTGGGAAGCAAATACTTCATAAGGATTTCCATTTATACTGTATTCCTTTCTTGGGCTCTGATCACAATGTGCCTGGCTGTCGGTTTTGTGCTAGTTTTAACCAACGCACTATTAAGCATCGGCATATTTTTGCCTCCAAGTATTTTGGAAACGGATTTAATTACCAAGAAATGTCGTTGGATAGCAAGCCGACTACTGGAGTACACAAAAAATGCAAAGAAAAGGACAGAGATAGGCAGTCGAGATCCAAAACCAACGACAAAGCTTCTTCTAAGCCAGTCGCCGGTACTCAGTGAGGCGCTTTCGCAGCCCCTGATACCCGCTACCTTCAAGTCGCAGACCTCTACCGGCACCCATGTGGAGTCCGGCATGCTGCAAGATACTCAAGGTATTGGACCGACGGATGTATCTCCCTCGGATGAGTCCGGAGCTCTTAGCAGGCACCGTCTTCTGAGGGTGTATTCAGACCTCAACATTTGTATATCAAACCGACAACAGCTGCAAACCCAAAGACAAAAGCAACTTCTAAAACTAAAAAAAACGATGCATGAGCCACGTGCACAGGCCTCTATGCCTAAAAAACAGATTATCAAAATGGCTGAAGACATTATTACCTTGATCAGGGGTACCTATCCCTCTCCAGATAAGAGGCCTAGGCAAGACACTGATTATGAATATTCAGATCAGGTTTCTATTTCTTCCGATTCCTCTTCTGATCAAGAATTATCTACATCTCCCTATGAGAATTCTGATGCAGAGGAGTCTATACCATCTGGATCTCCTCCTGAGGACTTTTCTTTTGGAGAAACCTTGCATACTTTTGATGGAGCATTTTCACTGAGAGAGTCAAGATTTCTCAGAATCAAAACAGAGGCTCAGGGATTTCCTCCTCCTCCCTCAGCACAGGCCTTTAGCCATTCTCCCTGTTTTAGACATTGTGGATGATGTGTTTTCAGAGTCGAGCTTGACCCCTGACTCCTTACCCTCCGGCTCCCTTTAAGCCTGACAGATATTACAGGGTCCCTGACTCACATAAATTCTTATTTCGAAACCCTGCTGCTGATCCTGAGACTATTTCACAGGGTCCAAAGGGAGTTAAGGCCTCAACAGCAAAAAAATCCTACCCCCTCTGACAGAGATTCAAGGGCACTGGACAGATGGGGAAAAAAGGTTTATACATCTGCAGCCCTGGCAATTGGGGCCTTAAACTGTCAATTTCATATGCTTAAGTATCAACAACATGTTATGGGATTGCTGAAACAGAAAATTATGTTGATTTCTGAATGTGCAGAAAATAAAGAATTGCAAGAATTATTGCATGCAGCTGAACAGGTTGGAAAGCATACTTTGCAATGTGGTTTTGATTACTTAGAGGCCTCTCCTGCAGGGCCGCAGTTAATGGATCTGTGATTAGGAGGCATGCCTGGCTAAAAGAACAAAATTTGCCTGATCATGTTAAAGCTAAATTGCTAGATGCACCTTTACAGCATGATACTCTGTTTGGTATTAAGGCAGAAGAGGTTTTAAAGAAAATGGAAGACAAAGCTAAATCTATGCAAACTGTTAAAGACTTTTTACAAGTGCAGCCACCAAGATTCAGTAGACACTGGCCTACAAAAAATTGGTCTTTTCCTGTGTCAGAGCTCAAAGGGGCAAATCCAGACGCCCTAAGGGTTCCAGATACCAGGCGCAAGATTCATACAGGTCAAAGCAGTGGGGTGCTTCTACCTCCAAATCTGTAGGAGATAAAGCGCAAACCTACAGAAATCAGTCCCAATGACTTCCCTCTGCCTACACCAAGCACTTATCTTTTGGCAGCACCCTTAGGTGGAAAATTAGTACTTTTTGCTCAAATTTTGCAGTTAATAACCCAGGACAAGTGGGTGCTAAATGTAGTACCACAGGGATACAGATTCCATTTCCACACTCTGCCAGTGGCAGATGGTTGGCCAGATCTGCCAAAAAATCAATGGGCAGAGGCACAGAAACAAGTTACGTCCCTCATGGATATGGGGGCCATTCAGCCAGTACCAGAACAGGAAAAAGGACAAGGTTTTTACTCCAGACTGTTCTTGGTACCCAGAAAGGACCAGGCCTGGCGGCCAATACTGGATTTATCGATTTTGAACACATACCTGGACATTCCAAAATTCAAAATGTTGACTTTGCAGCAGCTTCTGCCCATGCTGGGCAAGAATGCTTGGCTGGTGACATTAGACCTAAAAGAGGCATACCTGCATGTCCCAATAAGACAATCGTGCAGAAGATACCTCAGATTCAAGGCTGGCTTAATGCATTACCAATTCTCTGCACTACCCTTTGGCTTATCTACTGCGTCCAGGGTCTTTACAAAGTGCCTGGCACCAGTAATTGCATTTTGCAGACAAAAAAGTATACAAATATAGAATATCCACAGTGTGTTGGTTTTGTTCTGATGAAGCTCACATACAGTGAGTGAAAGCGCTTAACCTGTTAGTTCAACGTTTTATGGATGTTTTTATGTGGAATGTGTCTTAACATTTTATGGATATCTCTATGTGGTTAATAAACTGTCGTCTTCTCGGATAAGGGGGTGGTACACTTATTGGAGTTTCCTGGCAAGTTCGCTTTTAAGTATACAAATATACCCTTACTTGGACAACTGTCTCATTCAAGCAGAGAACAAGGACATTCTTCTTCGACACCTGGCATTTGTGAAAAGGCTTCTAACATGCCTAGGGTACACAATAAATGAAAAGAAATCACAACTGGTACCCTCTCAAAAGAACACTCCTGGGTGCAAGCTTGAATACAACTGCCCAGATGGCTTACCTCATGCCAGACAAGCAAAGGCAACTGACTACTTACTTCAAACTGATGGCAACAAAAACCCAGTTATCTGCAAGACAAATTCTGCAGGCTTTGGGCTTCATGGCATCCTGCATCCTACTGATTCCATATGCATATGAGGAAACTTCAGTGGTACCTAAAAAGTTTATGGAGTCAACATTCTCACAGTCTGGAAACAATGATGCCTCTCATTCCCTGCCTACAACAGGAGTTTCTATGGTGGGCAAAGGCATGTCACCAAAACATGGGATGGGCCTTCATTCTACCCCCTGCCAGCCAAACCTTAACAATAGACTCATCGGATTATGCCTGTGGGGCCCACATGGCAGGAAGATGCATTCAGGGCATATGGACCCCAAAACGAATCAATCTACATATCAACCAGAAAGAGATGCTAGCTGTTCAAAATGCCCTAACAGCCTTCAAGGACTTACTTCATCCAGGAGAACTACTGATAAAGACAGACACCACGATCATGTGGTATATAACCAAGCAAGGGGGCACACACTCTTACCCCCTTTGCAGATTAGCCATGGCACTGTGGGACACAGCTTTGACCTACCAAATGCATCTTCATGCTCAATTCCTGCTAGGAAAGCAAAATACTCTGGCAGACGATTTAAGCAGAAACCTTATGGATCCTCACGAGTGGAAACTAAATCCACAAGTCTTCAGCATGATAATAGAGAAATGGGGGAGCCCAGACATAGATGTGTTTGCCTCTCCTCAAAATTATCAATTGAAAAGATTCTGCACAAAGACTTATCACAGACAAGCATGGAAGGTGGACGCCCTAGCCTTCAGTTGGAAAAACCTATCCGTTTATGCCTTTCCTTTTCTTCCTCTTCTTCCCAAGGTCCTCCTAAAAGTCAGACAAGAGAAACCAAAAACGATACTAATTGCCCCGGACTGGCCCCGCCAATACTGGTACCCAATCCTAAGGAACTTGTCTCAATACCTAGCTTGGACCTTACCTCAAAGACCTCAACTATTGTCCCAGCAAAACAATCAGATCCTGCACAATCCACTCCAGACACTGAACCTGGCAGCATGGCTGATCATGTAGGTATACAAGCAACACCTCTCAGTAAAGCTGTGATGGAGGCCATTTTGGAAGCCAAAAGGCCTAGTACTAGAAAATCTTATGCTGATAAATGGAAGAGATTCTGTGCTTGGAATCAAGCACAAGGAACTGATACAGCAGAACCAAATATTCCTCAGATATTGCAATACTTAACTGAGATGCTTGACAAAGGCCTATCTTTTTCATCAGTTAAAATCCATGCCTCTGCCTTTTCAGCTCATTACAATACATAGCCACCAATCTTTTCTCATCCTTTACTAAAGCAGTATCTTAGAGGAGCCAAAAATGTAAGGCCACTTAGAAGATCACCATTACCTGCATGGGACCTCAATTATGTGTTGGAAAAGCTCACCCTGCCCCCATTTGAACCAGCTTCTCCTGCTGATATAAAGTTCATATCATGGAAAACAGCTCTGCTACTAGCAATTACTTCAGCAAGAGGAGTTTCAGAGCTACAGGCTCTCATGGCTGTAGAGCCTTTTATTATATTTTACCCAGACAGGGTGTCTGAGGACAAATCCAACATTTATGCCTAAGGTGGTTTCCAGTGTGGCTCTTAACCAAACAATTCATCTGCCAACTTTTTATCCAAATCTGCAGAACTTGGACGTACACAGACAACTAAGATTCTACTTGAGCAGGACTAAAGCTCTAAGAAAAACTGAGCAATTACTAGGGAGATATGCTGCAGGATCAGAAGGCAAGGCTATTTCAAAGCAGACAATTTCAAAGTGGATAAGCCACTGCATCTGTTTCTGCTATTTACACCATGGTAAACCTGTGCCCAAGGGCATTAGGTCTCATTCCACCAGAGCTGCAGCTACTTCAGCAGCCTTTCTCAGGGGAGTACCAACCAAAGATATTCTAGAGGCTGCTACTTGGAATTCTGTTCACACCTTTACAAAGCATTATCATTTGCCTCTCTACTCTATATCCAGGGCAGGCTTTGCCACTGCAGTTGTGCAGGGCCTTATAGCCGCTCCTAATGCTGTTTAGCTCCAGCCTCCCAACCATAGCTTTGGGATTCTACCCAAATGTATTGACTGCAACAGTAAAACACGAAGAACATAATACAGTTGTGTACACTTAACAATAATGTAGATGTTCGAGTGTATTCACTATTGCAGTCCAGGTTACCCTCCTGCCATCCCCGTCATTTTGGAGTTATCTTTCCTTCTCTATCTTCTGCAGCCTATGTGGTGTATTTGCTTGTAGATGAAGGTAAAGTTTATATTGATGCATGTGTGTATGCATATATATATATATATATTTTTTTTTGCGCTACCTTTTTGGGGGCACCTGACATCGGGGGCAAGAAAAACTAAAGAAATTGGCGTTGGCTGCATGTTTTATACCCCTGACGACCTGACGTCATGGAAGAGGAGACAGCAACCGAAGCAGGACCCAAGACTTTGGAATTCAGGCCAACTGAGGGCAACCTGCCAGCAGATTACCCAAATGTAATGACTGCAACAGTGAATACACTCTAACATCTACATTTATGGTAAGTGTACACAACTGTACTTTCTATATCTTCTTTTACCTGGAGTGTTTTTATTAATTTCTTGATGTTCAGTTATCATTCTCGCCTTCATTTTTGCTGGATGGGTTCGGAGCCGATCCTCGGCTCCGACTCGGCCTATAGTATAGCTAGAGAGCTATTTATACTGGCTCGAGGCAGCCCAATAACCCACAATACCATGCGCTAACTCCCCAGATCTCGTTTGCCGCTTCGCTGCGAGGTTGTCTTTTTTTACCGGCTCAGGTTAGTAAGAGATTTATTCTATTTAACTAATTTTTCAGGTAGTTTCTCCAGCTAGTTACCCTTGTTTAGGTCCCTACTAATTGCCTTATTCATACAACCCTTTTTGTAGCCCTTTTTCCCTTCTCTAGTTAATTTTTATCTTTGGGCCTACGGGCTTTACCTTAGTTTCCCCACCCCTTATAGTGTCTGTGTGTGTGGGTTTTAGTCAGTTCCCTTAACTTTCCTAATTTTAAGTTGAGTGTGTGTGGACTGACTGTGTTTACCGTGCTTAGGACTATGTCCAAAGACACTAAGGTCTCGGGATTCAAGAAGTGTGACTCGTGCTGTCAGAAAATGTCTCTGACAGACAGTCACACTTCTTGTGTCTATTGCTTGGGGCCTTTACACCTGCAGGACTCTTGTTCCGTCTGTCACGGGTTTAGTTCGAGTCCTGCAGGGGAGGCGTAATAAGCTCATCCTAAGGGGCTTGTTAAAGCCTGATGACTCCCCGTCCAAGTCTGGCTCGGGGAAGTCTTCAAAAACCGCCAAACCCTTGGCTCCAGCTTCTGAGTCGAGGGCTGGTGTTATCGAGATGGCTCCGACATCGGTTCCATCCGGATCCGAGGTGGATAAAGTGGTATCCGCTCCGAAACCAGCATCGGAGCCGACCCCAGCGCGCAAGTGCTCTAGATCCCCCTCAATAGACTCCGTCCGATCGGCTCCGAGATCCCCTCTCCTATCGGAGCGGAGTCATAGGACTCACTCATCTAGGTCATCCAGGCTCTCCGACCACGACATCGAGAGAGTGGTCAGTAGGCTCATAAAATCTTAGGCACTAGCCCAAATGCTCCAGAGTCCATCTCACCAGACTGTGGCTCCTTCGGTACCGCTATCCATTCCTCCTCCGACTCACCTCTCGAGTTTGGAGTCTGAGTTTGTCGGTACCGTAACCTTACCCACGTCGGAACCGATACTCCCACCTTCGGCTCCGGTGGTGTTGGCTCCGACCTCTTCATTGGTTCCGTCCATGGAGAGGTCCAGGCGCCGGGACTCCATTGTCGGGGGCGAGTGGCATCGGACCCTTGTCCGACCCCGCTCTCCCTCTCAGAGCTTCGGCTCTGGTTAGTTCGGCCCCGACATCATTCTCGGAGCCTTCTCTGTCGGTGCCGGGGGCGGTTCCGGTCTCTTCGGAGCCGGGACTGCCTTTGGTATCTGATAGGGGAGCCTTCGAGGTGATGAGGAGTGTGCTGGACCCAGTGTCCACTCCACGGTTAAGTTCTGCAGCTCCTCCCTCTACAGTGCCTGTTGCGGTCTCTGGCCACCCTCCTATATCTGACAGCAGAGATCCGAAGCGTAGGGTACCCACCTTGGGTGTCTTCTCCTCTTCCGAGGGCTCCCCTGAAGTTTCAGGGGAGCCCCCTAGGAAAAGAAAGTGCAAGAGGAAGCACATAAACTCCCCCGAGTCTGTCACGTCAGACACCGACTTGGATGAGTCTGAGGGTTCCCCCAGATCCCCCTCTGAGGATATCTCTTTTTCAGACATCCTAGAGATCCTAAAACAGAGGGGAAATTGGTCCACTCTCAAACCTTCCGAGGACGAGTCGGTTTACCTTGACGCTTCTAGATCTCGCCCTTCCACCTCCTGGGTGTCTCCCCCTTTCGACCCACTAATGGAGGTAGTGGCTAGAAAGGCGTGGGCAGCTCCTGATTCAATGGAACCTACCCCTAGGAGGCCTTCTAAATTTATTTCTGCACCAGAGGACAAGTCCTTTCTCACCAAAGGCGTTTCAGTTGATGCTATGGTGGTAGCAGCAGCAGCCACTAAGAAGGAATTGGCTGATCCTTCTGTACCTGTTCATCCTCCTAACAAAGAGTCCAGGACCATGGACAGGTACGGCAAGCAGACATTTGCTTCAGCGACCTTTACTATGCGATCGCTGAACTATTTGTCATTTCACCCGCCTTCAGAGAGACCTGCTCAAAGAGCTGGGTGAAACGGTACAGGATCCTTCTGCTGCGGGGTATCAGGACAAGATAAACTCCCAGCTGGCCACCCTGAACTCCATTGTTAACTCCTCCATGCGGCTTATCTCTTACGCAGCCGATGGAGCGAGTAGGGCCGCTGGCACAGGTGTTGCGTTGAGACGTCACGCTTGGATGCGACTCTGTAACTTTGCTGATCCCTTCAAGGCGTCCTTCACCAACACCCCCTTTGATGGTTCAGAATTGTTTGGACCTCAGGTGAAGAATACCCTCACCAGATGCGAGCAAGATGGTAAGACTCTCTCTGCCGTGGGAGTCCATTTTTCCACACCTTCTAGACCTTATCCTAAGGGACAGAGGGGTGGAAAGCTGTGGTTCCAAAACCACAGGGAGTCGCGCCTGCCGCGCGTGGTGAATTTCCCCTAGAGGCAGAGGGGGGAATAATAACAGACGCCGCCCCAGGGGCAGAGGGGGTCCGCAGAACCAGGGTTCTATGGAATCTTTCCCTGACCAACCCTTTCAGCATCCCTGAGAAGTTGCCCGACTGTCCGCCTTCGGAGGCAGTCGGGGGAAGATTATCTCTGTACCCGGAAGCCTGGCAATCCCTCTCCCAAGACACATGGGTACAGAAGATCATATCCGAGGGTTACAAAATTCCCTTCACTTCCCCTCCGGTACAACCAACAAGACCCCTACCAGACGTACCACCCGCACAAAGGGGTCAGGCTCAGCTAGAAATAAAAAAGCTGTTAGAAAAAAGAGTCATCCAGGCAGTCCCAGCAGATCAGCTAGGATCCGGAATCTACTCCAGATTCTTTTTGGTACCAAAAAAGACTGGAGACCCATTTTGGACCTCAGCAGATTGAACAACTCTGTACAAAAGACAAAATTTCTGATGGTAACACTGCAGTCCATTCTACCCTTTTTGGGAAGAGACAACTGGATGTGCTCTTTAGACCTCCAGGACCCGTACTATCATATAAAGATACACAGGCGCTCCAGGAGGTTTCTCTGCTTCCGGCTGGGAGCCAGTCATTATCAATTCAGAACCCTGCCCTTTGGTCTCACCACAGCCCCCCAGGTGTTCACCAAATGCTTGGCAGTGGTCATGGCTCACCTGAGACAAAAAGGATTCCAGGTGTTTCCATATCTAGACGACTGGCTCATTTCCGCTACCACCAAGCAGCATCTTATAATGGCCAGGGATTACACTATTCAACTTTGCAACACTCTAGGTATTTCCATAAATTTTGCAAAGTCCTCCTTGTCGCCTTGTCAATGTATAAACTATATAGGCACCATATTAAACACCACAGAAATGTCTGTAACATTACCACCTCAGAGAGTGACAGACATGAGGCGGAATGTTCAGTCCCTGTTTCAGCCCAACAGAGTTCAAGTCAAGCTAGTATTGAAAGCGTTAGGCCTCATGGCAGCGGTGATTCTTCTACTCCCATTAGCCCGCTTCCACGTGAGGCTCCTTCAGTGGATGCTGTTTTCTCAGTGGTCCTTTAAACAGCTACCAATGACTCGCAACATTCTGATGACCCCATCTTGCAAGAATCATCTCTCCTGGTGGATGGTTTCCCCTCAGCTTTTTCAGGGCAGACCCTTTGTCCCCCCTCCCAGTTGCCACGGTGACGACGGATGCCTCCCTGATCGGGTGGGGGGGGGCATTATCAGGGCAGGACGGTCCAGGGCACATGGCAACAATCAGAATGCCACCTGCACATAAATGTCCTGGAGATGAGGGCGGTGTTTTTTACGTTGCAAGCCCTTCAGAGCTCTCTTCCCACAGGGACTATAGCAATTCAAACGGACAATATGTCTGTGGTGTGGTACATAAACAAGCAGGGCGGAACAAAGTCCTACCCCCTATGTCGAGAAGCACTCAGACTTTGGCAATGGGCGATTTCCTCTCAACGGTTTCTGATAGCAACGCACATCCCCGGGAAGTCCAACGTCATAGCGGACAGATTGAGCAGAACTATCCTCATGCCTCACGAGTGGTCTCTAAATCAAGCGGTAGCAGACAGAATATTTCAGAAGTGGGGCCAGCCTTGCTGCGATCTTTTCGCAACTCCTCAAAACAACAAGTGCCTCGACTTCTTCACACTCTTTCCTCTACCAGGCCATCCCCCCAGAGATGCTCTTGTTCACGATTGGCCCCGGGGTCTTCTATATGCCTTTCCTCCCTTACCATTGATCCCGCAATTAATTCAGAAAGCAACCACATTGAGATCCAAAATGATCCTCATTGCCCCGTTTTGGCCTCTACAAGTATGGTTTCCCTTCTTGCACAATTACCTACTGGAACAGCCTTGGCATCTGGAACCCCTTCTGGATCTGTTGACCCATCTCACAGGCAAGCTGCATCTGTCTCTTCATTCCCTCAACCTCACAGCTTGGTTGCTCCACTTCCAGCCATAGCCAGGCTTCCCCTTATTTCTCCTCCTGTTCGTGATATCATTCTGGCTTCCCATAAGTCCAATACTAAGAAGACGTATGCGAGTAAATGGAAGCGTTTTTTGCACTGGGCACAAACTAGGTCCCTAGATCCTTTCCATGCACCCATTCATAAGGTTTTAGACTTTCTGGCGGAGCTTTTTCATTCAGGGTCATCGTCGGCCACTATTAGGGTACAATTAGCGGCCATTGCTAATTTTCATGTTGGGCTCTCAGAAGCAAATATTATGTCCCACAAACTCTGTAAAGCCTTCCTCAAGGGCATCTTTTTGCTTAGACCTCCAGTTAAAGATCCACCTCCACAATGGGATTTGAATTTAGTTCTAACCTCATTGATTCTGCATCCTTTTGAACCTGCAGCTTCTTGCTCCCTCAAGCTTCTTTCTTGAAAAATGTTTTTAGTAGCCACAACATCTGCCAGAAGGGTATCGGAACTTCAAGCCTTGTCTGTCTGTCCCCCTTATTTGGTCTTTCACAAAGACAGGGTAACTCTCAGAACAAACCCTTCCTTCCTACCGAAAGTGTCCTCGGAAGCAAATCTAAACCACTCCATTGACTTGCCTGTCTTCTTCCCAGACTATGCCAACAGGGCTGAACAGAAATTACATTCATTAGATGTTCATCGCCAATTACGGTATTATCTAGACAGGACAAAACAACTCAGAAAGTCAGACCAGCTCTTTCTCTCTCATGCTGCAGGAAAGAAAGGGCTTCCGGTATCGAAGGTTACTCTTTCCAGATGGTTGACATCTATTATTACCTTTGTCTATGAGTTGAGACACAGGCAACTTCCGTCTAGGCCTAAGGCGCATTCAACCAGGGCACTATCAACATCAACGGCATTTCAAGCAAGGTTACCACTAGATGCCATATGTGCAGCAGCTACATGGGCTTCCAAACATACCATTATTGCCCATTGCAAACTTGATATAGCCTCCAGAAATAGAGCTGACTTTGGTTCCACTGTACTCAGGAGTTTGTTCCATTGAGCCACCCAGGACTAAGATGCTAGGGACGCTGTCCCATCCAGCAAGAATGAAGGCGAGAATGACAACTTAACATTAAGAAGTTATGTTCTTACCATAACGTTCCATGTTAGTTGTCTTCTTCTCACCTTCTTTCTTGCGTCCCTCCCTCCTGCCCCCTAGCTTGGATAGACTAGAGGTCTCTGAGTCCTTCCATTTCTGGAGATACTACATGTTACGGTTTCCCCGTATCCTTAGTGTTACTAGCAGGGAGCCCGTACTTGCAAATGAGGATTATGATATTATATTTATACTATGTCTTAGCTTCCAAACGAGATCTGGGGAGTTAGCGCATGGTATTGTGGGTTATAGGGCTGCCTCGAGCCAGTAAAAATAGCTCTCGAGCTATAGTATAGGCCGAGTCGGAGCCGAGGATTGGCTCCGAACCCATCCAGCAAGAAAGAAGGCGAGTAGAAGACAACTAACATGGAACGTTATGGTAAGAACATCTTATTATATTACTATGCTCAGCATACATGATGTAACCTGTTTTGTGTATTATGCTGGATGTACTGTATTTGTATAACTTGATGCTGGAGCTTTTCTCCCCGGGCCTCCGCTGAAAATGGACCTGGTCCAGTCGGAATTTCCCGGTTCACAAATGTAAAATAAATAAATAAAGAAAATAACTAAATTACAAGTCCCATTTGGGGAAATGCAGTGCTTTTTGTTGGTTCCTAATTTGTGTAACAACCCTTTCATTCAGGTTGGTCATACAGTTGGAAACCTGGTAATTTTGTTTACAGAAATTGGCCTTACTGAAGTCTAAAGCTCTTGTTTTTGAAAATTTCAGCAGTGGTTATTTAGTGGCCTTTTAGATTTCGTGGTTTTATTTTAGAACTGTGTGCATATTTACACTTCTACATAAATACAGAATTGGAAACTGCTTAGTTTGCACTGGAGTTGACTTCAAATTTCAAGATTTGGGGCATAAAGTTAAACTTAACATACAAAAATTGTGTACTTTATAAGGTGGTATTGTCTATTTTTTTTAAATTTACAAACCAGTGGCTGTACTTCAAGCATGCGTGTTGAGTTAAACATTGCTCAGACATCGAGTTTCCGTTCAAAATTATAATGGGTACCAGTTTTGAGACCAGATACCAGAGCTTCATTTTATTATAGCTACAAGTCAGTTAACAAAAACAAAACCCATTACCTACTTTATTTCATTTTTTTTTGTAGGGTGAATCTGTCCTATTTTCTGTCATCTATGCTGGGTAGTGTTAGTCACAATTAGATGTATCAGTGAAATTTAGTTGTCATTGGCGCTGTTGTCTAAATTTGTAGCATTAAGCATTTCTGATGTGAAGGTCTTTAGATGTATTTTTATTCCTGTGGTGATGATCCACTCTCCTGGGCTAGTTTGTATATTTACGTAAACTGTACCACAGTTTTAAGTACGAATAAATAAACGCAGTACATATAAAACCATCTAATAACCACTGCTAACTTTTCAAAAACAAGCAGTATTTAACAAGAAGTCTGCACTTCAGCAAGGCCAAATCTCTCTTACTTGCTCACAAAAGACGGTGATTTATAGCTTTCAGTGTTTTCCCCCAAATTGGAATGCTGTCTTCTGCTAGTAGCTTTTCAACCCCCAAAAATGCACATCATCTGCAAAGAACAGGAAAAAAATATTATAGCAATAACCCACGCCTGGGTGTGGATAATGCTGGATTTACCCACAGTTGGTGTGGTTCGCCCGAGTGGCCAAACAAAGCCAACCGTGGGTAAATCCAGCATTACCCATACCCAGAAGTGGGTTATTGCTATTATACAATGACATTATTTAAGAAAAAAAAAAAACTCTTCTTAAATAATGGCATTGTATAATGCCTCCTTGCTGCCCTTCCACAGCTGTCTGGTATTCTGCGGCAGTTCTGATGTACTGCACATGCCTACGCAGTACATCAGAGCTGTGGGCAAAAGCAGCGGAGAAAGCAAGCTCTCCACTGCTTTTTAAAAACTGTTTTGCTATGTTAAATGAGTTTAACATAGGGAGACAGCTTTAAAAAAAAGCAACGGAGAATATCCGTTGCTTTTTTAAAGCTGTCTGGCTATGTTAAACCCATTTAACATAGCGAGACAGTTTAGAAAAAAGCAACTGAGAAAGCAAGATCTCCGTTGCTTTTTAAAAACTGATGTGAAGTTGTTTTATCTCGCCGTTTTGTTCTTACACGTGGGTTCGGAGCCAATCCCTTAAGTCCGAGTCGGCCGCTTTTCAAGCTCAAACTCTGAGAAGCTCGAGACCCAGTATATATCCCATGATGCTCTGCTGTAAACCCCAGATCTAGTTTGCCGCTGCAACGGATCTGCAAGACTCGTCTGAGCAAGCTCGGGCCAGTGTTATTTTTTTCAATATTTAGAGAGATTAAAAAAATTTTTTCTATTAGAAGTGTTAGCTAGTGTTATAATATTTAGAAAGAAATCGAGTTTAGTTATAAGCGTGTAGTTTAGAATACTTTGGAGCATTTTTCTTCAGCTGTTTGCCTAGGCCTTTCTTAGCTTTGGGCGTGACAGGGCTCTGTCATCTCCTTTGTGTGTGCTTAATTAGTGGTGATTAGAATTAGTTGTTACTAATTTTATTAGTTAAAATTTAGATATTTTGTAGAGAGTTAGACTTATAAAACATAGTCTAATAACTGTTAATACTTAAAATTTTTTTTTTGAGTTTAGGGATCTGAACTATTATAGATATATACGGTAGCGTTGCCTCCTCATAGCAAGACGTTGTCCCGTTCGATTCTCAGCTAGAGCGTCTTCTGTGTGGAGGCATACGTGCCTTCGTTGAAGGTTGTGTGTCAGGGCTGGTAACCCGGTATGTAAAAATCCACTACCAATCATTAGTGGACCGGAGTTCCGCTGTGGCGAGCCCTAACCCTAAAGCCGAAAAACACAAACAATAGTTATATACTTTTCCTCTTCAAAAAATGTCTGAGAGGCAAAAGTCTGGCTTCAAAAGGTGTGAGTGTGGTCAGCAAATGTCTGTGATGGACAAACACTCCACCTGTGTGTACTGTTTGGGATCCGTTCGTTTACAGGAAGTGTGATCCGTTCGTTTACAGGAAGTGTGCTCTATCTGCCACTCCTTTAGCGCCAGGGTTCTTCTGGAAAGGCGCAGGAAGCTGGTGGATAGAGGACTCCTGAAGCCTGATTTTCAGGCTGCACTGGACAAGACCGACCTTTCTTCCAAGGCTTCGAAGCGGTCAAAGTCGTCCAAGGGGTCCTCGGAACCCAAGTCCTCGGCTCCGAGCTCCTCTAATATGGTTCGATCATCGGCTCCACAGCCCTTGGAGCCGTGTCTCGATCCTCTACCTCGGAGCCCAGTTGTGGATCTGGTGTTGGAGACTCCTCAGTCTCCGATTCTTCAATTGGCGCTGTCTTTGGCTCCTTCGACCCATCCCTCGGCCCGTTCTTCGAGGTTATCCGATGTGGACCTGGACCGCGTGGTTAAGAGATTGCTAGAGAACCCGGCCCTGGCCAAAATGCTTTTTGCTTCGAGCCTCTCTGCTTCGAAGCCTGAAATTCCAGCCCTACTTTCTTCTCCTCCTCCTCCGAAGCCAATCAAACACTCGGAGCCGGGGCAGACAGAACCGATGTTGGTAGAGCCCTCGGAGCCGAGGTTAGATCCAGTTCCCTTGGCTCCATCGACCTTGATCTCCTCAGTCCCGACCGGGGAGTCTTGGAGCCGACACTCACTTGCGGGTTGGATAGTCGGACCGAGACTTCGGTTCCGACCCTCCCCCTCGGGGCTTCGGCACAGGTGGGTTCTTTTCTGTCCTCTGGATTGGAGCGCGGGGTCTCGGCTCGGGGGAGGGCTGCCGGCCTCTTCAGAGCCGACAGACTTCTTGGACCGGGATTCTGGTGCCTTCGATGCCATGAGGTCATGTCTTCTAAGACCACTACCTCCTCGGATCTCTTCCCCTCTCCCTAAAGGGCCTCGTTCTGTATCTTCCCCACAGGTCCCTACCAAGTGTCAAGACCCAGAGCCTCAGGTATCCCCATTGGGCGGCCCCTCCTCTACAGGGACTTCACCGGACGCTCCCACCGATGAAGTACCTAGGAAGAGGCTGTGTAAGAGGAGGCACTTGGATTCCCCACAGGAATCCCTGACATCGGATACCGACTTGGAGTAATCAGAAGGGTCCCACGATCCCCCTCTGAGGATGTCTCATTTGCAGACATATTGGAGATCTTAAGACAGAGGAGTGATTGGCAGTCCCTTGCCCCTACTGAGGACGAGTCGGTACTCCTGAAGGCCTTTGGGTCTCAACCATCCACCTCCTGGGTTACTCCTCCCTTCGATGAACTAATGGATCTGGTTGCTCGAAGGGCGTGGGAGTTCCCTGATTCAATGGAACCAGTCCCTCGGAGGCCCAACAAGTTCATTACTTCCCCCGCTGATAAGGCCTTTCTTACCAAGGGAGTCTCTGTTGATGCCATGGTGGTGGCGGCAGCCACCAAGAAAGATGTCGGAAACCTCTTCTTCTGTCCATCCTCCTGATTGGGATTCTAGGACGATGGACAGGTATGGGAAACGCATATTTAGTTCTGCGGCATTTTCCATGAGATCGCTCAACTACCTGACCCATTTTACCCGCCTTCATCGAGATCTCCTCAAAGAACTGGGAGATACTCTACAGGGTAACACAGCTGATGCAGTTTCGGAGTAAGTGACTGCACAACTTAACACCCTCAATTCTATAGTCAACTCATCCATGCGGCTCATTTCTTATGCCGCCGATGGATTGAGTAGGGTGGCAGGTTCAGCGATAGCTCTTTGGAGACGGTCCTGGATGCGCCTTTGCGGAAGCCTTCAAGTCTTCCTTCGTCAATACCCCTTTCAATGGTTCCGCCTTGTTCGGACCTAAAGTTAAGGAGACTTTTACTAGGTGTGAACAAGAAGGAAAGACTCATTCTGCTGTAGGTGTCCGTTTTTTCACTCCAGCTAGACCGTACCCCAAAGGGCAACGAAGTGGAAAAATGTGGTTTCGAAAGCCCCAAGGAGCTTTCCAAAACACACCTACGGATACCCCCTCTAGGGGCAGAGGAGGGGGTAAAAAACGGAAGACGCCATCCAAACAGCAGAGGGGGTCCACAAAATCAGGGTGACAGAGAGCAGTTCTCTGGTAAACCCTATCAGCGTTCCTGAAAGGAAGCCCGGCTGTCCTTCTCTGGAGGCGGTCGGGGGTCACTTGGCTTTCTTCTCTTTAGGCGGTCGGGGGTCACTTGGCTTTATACCCAAATGCCTGGCTAAACATTACAATGGATTCTTGGGTAAAAAGCATCATTTCCAGAGGTTGCTACATTCCCTTTTCAAAATGCCCTCCCATGTGTACAAGTATTCCAGACGTTCCATCCAGTCTGCGAAAACTAGCAGCCATAGAGATTCAAAATCTGCTAGACAAAAAGAGTCATCCAGCCATTCCTGGTGGACCAGATAGGATCCGGAACTTACTCAAGATTCTTTTTAGTTCCAAAGAAAACAGGAGACTGGAGGCCCATATTAGACCTCGGCAAACTCAACACCTTCATCAAGAAGGAAAAGTTCCAGATGGTCACGCTTCAATCGATACTTACATTCCTAGAAACAGGCGATTGGATGTGCTCTATAGATCTCAAGGATGCTTACTACCACATCAAAATGGCCAGATCATCCAGAGATCACTTGCGTTTCTGGCTGGGGGCCAGTCATTACCAATTCAGAGCCCTGCCCTTTGGTCTCACCACAGCCCCCAGAGTGTTCATCAAATGTATGGCAGTGGTCACGGCTCACCTGAGACATTTAGGATTCCGGGTGTTTCCATATCTGGATGACTGGCTCCTCACCGCCACCTCCAGGCATCAACTAATCCAGGCAAGAGACTACACTATCAACCTGTGTTCCCTGTTGGGCATAACCCTAAACTTCGAAAAATTTGTGTTATCGCCCTTGCAGCATATTACATTTATAGGAGCAGAACTAGACACTATCGATTCAAGGATCAGGTTGCCTCAAACAAGAATCTTAACTCTAAGAAGTCAATTGTCCAGTCTGTTGACCCAGAACAAAGCCCCTGCATCCCAGATACTGAAGCTATTAGGCACAATTAGCGATACCGCTGCTACAAGGTACCAGGTCCAGAGAAGCACGCAATAGAGTTTTAACGCAGTTTTATTCAAAAAGCCAAAAAGCGTTTTCGCTACTGCTCAGGCGGTAGCTTCATCAGAAATACAAAACATTGGCGCCAAGATCAGTTTTAAACTTTTAGTCATACATGACGTCACGATGCAACACAAGGACTTGCGCATTTCATTTAAACTTATAAAATTCACATCCTAATATAAAAATGTGTATATAAAAGACACCAAAAGCTAAAGTGTAAAAATACCTTGATTTAAAAAGTTCCTTAATTTAAAAGGAACAAATACGAAACATAAGTACACCAGGGCACACACCTGAAATTGCAGCTTGTAATCAAGTTGCGTAACAGATGTTAAGTTAACCATGCCATACCTCCAAGTTTTTGAGTAATGCTTTAACTAGCCTAGCTGTTTACCTCCTACATAAACTCTAATAAATTTATAATGTATAAGGGTTGTATAAACAAAAGTTTCTTCCCCTCGATATAGGTGATGAAAAAAATAGGAACACATTATGACTTGCCAAAGTAAGCTCCCTATTTTTTATTATTCACCTCTAAGTTCTAAAAAACTAGATTTGAGACAATATTGAGGCTACTGCTAAAAAAACTGCTGCTTAAACAGACCTAGGGATACCCCCATACCACAGGAGATAGGGCAGTAGTGAGGTTAAAGATGAGGCCCTTAGGATGGTAACCCCAAAGGTATTAAAATGGCAGAGTGGGGCCTCTTGTCTGGTAAATATGAAAAAAGGGGGGTTCCACAAGTGTAGAGTTCTTGTAGGTCAGTTGTTGTCAAAGGTAGAAGAACGCCATCTGTAGACCTAAAAAGTATATGTATTGTTGTGGTAGGGTGTATCCTGAGTTGGATTAAGTAAGTAAAGACTTAGAATGTGTATTAATTGTAGTATGCTACTAAGTATGTAAAAAGGAAAATAGTAGTACATTGGTTATCTCATGTAACTTTTAAGTGTAAGGATACAGGCGATGTTACAATGTTCGTTAAGGCCCGGGCTATTGAAGGCATCTAGTTTAATTTGCCATTCTAATTCTTTAATTTCAAGAAATAAAGCTTGTGGCCCTCCACGAATATTATGTGGGATGTTGTCAATTGCTACAAAGTGGAAGCTATGATCTCTCTGGCTTATAATATGTTTTGCAAGAGCATTGTCTTCCTTCTTTTTCCTTATTGCATACGAGTGTTGGTAAATCCTGTCCTTGAATCTTTGGTCT
Source organism: Protopterus annectens (assembly GCF_019279795.1). Classification (NCBI taxonomy): domain Eukaryota; kingdom Metazoa; phylum Chordata; order Ceratodontiformes; family Protopteridae; genus Protopterus; species Protopterus annectens. The sequence continues at coordinate 904,842,706 of NC_056745.1, forward strand.
GTTTTGCCGACATAATAAGCCGGACAGCAGTCACACAAGGCCAAATAGACTACCAATCTAGTATTGCAGTCTATTTTGTGGTAAATGTCGTACTTTTTTCCTCTGATTTGAAATGTTGAACCTGTTTTTAATAGTTTACACCAGTTACAAAGGCCACAACAGAATGTGCCTTTTTGTTTTGAGAAGAAATCAATCTTTTTGTTTCTTTCTAGTATACTTTTGAGGTTGTTGCCTCGTTTATATACAATAGGGGGTAAAACGTCAAGTTTACCATGAAGTTGTGGGTTACTGGTGATGAAATACCAGTTTTTGTGGATTATGGAACTTATAATAGGTGAGTCCATGTTAAATGTAGTTATGAAGCTACTAGTGTAATTCAAGTGTACTTGTTCTAGAGACCCATTAGTAATGTTATCTTGTGTTGTTGCGTTAATAGAAGTAGGTATTAACTCAGCAGAACCTGTGATAGGACAATTCTCAGAGCTAGGATGACAAGTTGTTAATAAAGGTACATAAAGCCCTGAATGTCTCTTATATTTGACTTCACCAATTAATTCTAAAATAAGATCCTCAGGGTAATCTCTACTAGAAAACATTCTACTTAGTGTGTTACATTCCCTATCAAAACTTTCTTCAGTGTTGCACATTTTTGAGGCTCTGATCAATTGGCCTTTTACTACGGACCTTTTTTGTTTAAAAGGGTGTTGGCTCGAAAAATGAAGGAATGAGTTACAAAAGGTCGGCTTTCTGAAAATTGTAGAAAGAAAGCCGGCCCTTTTCAAATCCTTCACGAGCTTAAAGCCCCTGCATCCCAGATACTGAAGCTATTAGGCACAATGGCAGCCACGCTAATAGCAGTCCCGTTAGGATGCATGGACATGCGGATACTCCACTGGTTACTCTTCACACAATGGTCTTACCAACAACTGCCCATGTCGCACGAGATTCTGTTAACAAATCTTTGCAAGAAGGATCTCAATTGGTGGTTGAACAGCGACCAGATAGTAGTCGGACGTCCCCTTGTTCTTCCCCAACCCACAGCCACAGTGACCACTGGCGCTTCCCTGATAGGGTGTGGGGGGGTTTCAGGGAAAGACTGTCCAAGGCACTTGGTCAAGCATGGAATCGCATTTTCACATAAATGTCCTGGAGCTGAGAGCGGTGTTCCTGGCGTTGCAACACTTTCACGACTGTCTTCCTCCAGGAACAATTGCAATTCAGACGGACATTTCAGTAGTCTGGTACATCAACAAGCAAGGGGGAACCAGATCGTATCCCTTATGCTGAGAGGCCCTAAGAATTTGGCAGTGGGCTGTATCCACCAGATGCTTTCTAATAGTGACGCATATCCCAGGGTCATCCAACGTGATAGCGGGCAAATTGAGCAGGGCCATCCTGTTGCCTCACGAGTGGTCCCTCAAACAACAGGTGGCGGACAAGATTTTCCGCAGATGGGGCCAGCCTTGCTGCGATCTGTTTGCATCTCCGATGAATGCCAAATCCAGCAGCTACTTTCCCTTTATCCCCCACCGGGGAGCAACCTGAGGGACGCGCTTGTACACGATTAGCCCCCAGGCCTCCTATATGCCTTCCCACCTATTCCCCTAATTCCCAAATTCATTCAGAAAGCCAAAGTCTGGGAAGGACTGTTATTCTGATAGCCACGTCTTGGCCTCGTCAGATTTGGTTCCCCTTCCTACAGAAGTATCGAGTGGAAGAACAATGGATTCTGGACCCAGTGCCAGACCTTCTGACTTATTCGTCGGGAGTTCTTCACCCCTCCCTCTTCTCCCTAAAACTGACAGCTTGGCTGCTCCAATTGCCAAATTAGCCAGGTCTCAAGATTTGTGTCCCGCGGTCCAACATATTCTAGATGTTCTTCATACCACATTGCTGCAGTCCTAACACTTGGGTAGTCCGCTGTCCCAGTCGGCCCGAATACCAAAGTATATGGCTGACGTCGGTCAAATTAGTCTGCCGCCAGGACGTCAGGGAACAAATGCGCATGCCCGACGTCATATCCTCAGTCTTTTTTGCCGCATGGTCCGATGCAGAAGCAGTTTTGCAAGTGCAGGTTGGCGTTCTGAGATTTTCAAGTCGGAGTTTCAGACCGAATCAAGTTGGCTAAGTACCCGTTGGGGATTATTTTGTTTTTCTTGCCTCAGTATTTTACGGATGTCAGAAAAGTGAATAACTGTATTTCTTGTGGGAAACAGATACCTCATAGGGATTACCATACCTTGTGTATACCTTGCTTAGGGCCTGAGCACGGCGTTGTTGGCTGTCGCTCTTGTGCTAGGTTTAACAAACGCACTATAAAGAGAAGATTAGATTGTGCCAGGTTAGTCTTTGGGAAGCGGTGGAATTATAAAATGCCGTCGGAGGCTCCAAAAAGCGCAAGGACAAAACAGCAAAGCCTAGGCTGGAAGAACCGTCCCGGACGTCGGTTCTTTAGAGGGCTCGGTGGAGCCAGGGGTTCAGCCAGAAATTTCTTTGGAATCCCAGGGAGAGACTTTATTACTGCAAGATGTGACCTCTCAGGAGGTAGGCCAGGCGGAAGGGGCTTCTCAGGTAGCTGTTCTTCCCTCCCTTCCTAAGGTGCTTAGGCCCTCCCCTGCTGTTTCCAAGGCTTCTCCCAGGGGCAGGCCAGGTTTTGTTTCAGGAGTTACCCCTAGTTCTTCAGGGTCTGTACCTAAGAAGCATATGCTTAAGATGGCAGAAGATTTGATTACAATGATTAGAGGTTCTATGCCCCCTCCTGATAAGAGGCATAGGGTGGAACCTGAGCTTGGGAGTTTTGAGCAGTGTTCGGATGCTTCTGAGTCTTGACTGAAGACTTGCAGGAGTATTCCCTTACTCTGATTCTGATGTAGATGATTCTACTCCTTCTGCTTCTCCTCCTGAGGATTTTTCATTTTCAGAGACTCTTCATTCCATGAGGGAGCATTTTAAATGGGAAGGTCAGGATTTCTCTGATTCCAGGAAAAGGCTTAGGGAATTTTGTTTCTACCCCAGCATAGGCCTTTAGCTATACCTCCTGTTCTAGATGTGGTAGAGGATGTTTTGCAGAGGCTTCTCTGAACCCTGACTCTTTGCCTCCTGCTCCAGTTAAACCGGATAGATATTATAGGGTGCCTGAAGCTCATAAGTATCTTTTAAGAGTCCTAGGGCAGACCCAGAAACTGTTTCACAGGGGCCTAAAGGTGTTAAGGCTTCTGTTGTTAAAAATCCTGTTCCTCCAGATAAAGAGGCTAGGGCTTTGGATAGATGGGGAAAGAAAGTGTATACTTCTTCCACTTTGGCCATGAGAGCTTTGAATTGCCAGTTTCACATGTTGAAATACCAAAATTATCTCCTTTCACAATTAAAGTCTAAGGTAGATGCTTTGGCGGAAGGTATTGAGTGTAAAGAGTTGCAGGATTTAGTTCATGTTTCTGAACAGGTGGGTAAGCATTCTTTGCAATGTGGTTTTGATGCTGTGCAGGCCTCTTGAGGGTGGCTGCCACTGGTTCGTTCTTGCACGCCTGGTTGAGGGAGCAGAATTTAGCTGAGCATGTGAAAACAAGGGTTTTAGATGCACATTTACAAGCTGATGTGTAGTTTGGTTAGCCTGTGGAAGCAGTTCTAAAGAAAATGGAAGACAAGGCTAAGTCTATGTAGACTGTTAAAGATTTTGCAGGTTCAGCCTCCGAAGTTTAGTAGAAATTGGCCTACCAAGGGGTGGACATATCCTGCTTATGATTCCCAGTCTAGGGGTAGGTCTAGACGTGGTAGAGGCAGAGCTCAAGGTTCTTTTAGGCCTAGAACAGGAGTTCACCTGCTCAGTCTTCTGGTGAGGGCAGGGTCAGTCCTTTCGTAAACAGACACAATGACCTGCCTTTTCAGCTGCCAGAATCTTCTCGTCTGGCAGCACCTTTGGGAGGAAGGTTGGCACTTTTCAAAGAAAACTGGAGTTTAATTACCCAAGACAGATGGGTATTGGATGTCATTCACCACGGTTACAGGTTTTATTTCCATACCTTGCCTCCTTTCAAAGGCATGCCAGACATTCCTCCTCAACAAAGGAAAGAGGCTCACAAGCAAATTTCTCTGTTGCTCCAAATAGGGGCCATTCAGCCGGTTCCTGTGCCAGAAAGGGGCCTAGGATTTTATTCTCGCCTGTTCCTAGTACCAAAAAAGGGGAACACGTGGAGACCAATTTTGGATCTGTGTATCCTCACCACTTATCTGGACATTCCCAAGTTCAAAATGTTGACGTTACAACAGCTTTTACCTCTGCTGGGCAAAGATCACTGGATGGTAACTTTGGATCTCAAGGAAGCTTACCTTCATGTTCCTATCAGACTAATTTGCAGGAAGTATCTGCGTTTTCGGGAATTCTCATTATCAGTTCTCTGCATTGCCCTTTGGCTTATCTACTGCAGAGTATTCACAAAGGTTCTGGCTCCAGTGATAGCTTTCTTCAGGCTAAAAGGAATACAAATCTATCCTTATTTGGACGATTGCCTGATTCTGGCTCAAGGAAGGGCGTGCTTCTTCAGCATTTGGAATATGTGATAGCAGTGCTAAGATGCCTAGGGTATTCTGTGAGCGAAATAAAGTCCAGTCTAGTACCCTCTCAAGACATGTGCTTTCTGGGTGTGAGACTGAATACAGCAACCCAGATGGCCTTTTTAACCCGGACAAACAAAAGAATCTTTCTCTTTACTTCCATCAACTATCTCATCAGTCGGGCTGACTGCAAGGACAGTCCTTCAAGCCTTAGGGTTCATGGCATCTTGTATTCTGGTACTTCCCAATGCCAAACTGCATATGAGGAAGCTACAATGGTATCTCAAAAATGTATGGACACAGCACTGCCAGGATTTGGACACTGTCATTCAAATAATACCTTGCATTCAAAAGGAATTTTTGTGGTGGGCTCAGGAATGTCACCTAAACAAGGGACTCTCTGTGACCCGGCCAGGCGAGTCAGATTCTAACGACAGATGCCTCAGACACAGCTTGGGGAGCTCATCTGAATGGAAAGTGGATACAAGACAAGTGGCCTGCCGGACTGCAGCATTTACATATCAACATGAAGGAGATGTTAGCAGTCCAGTTTGCATTACTGGCTTTCAAGGATTTACTTCTTCCAGGGCAGGTGTTGATTCTAACAGACAACACAACTGTCATGTGGTACATCAACAAACAAGGGGGAACACATTCTTATCCTCTATGCAGGCAAGCAATGATTTTGTGGGAGACTGCGTTAAGCTTGCAGCTGAATCTTCAAGCAAGGTTTCTGCCAGGAGCACAGAACTCCTTAGCAGATGTGTTAAGCAGGCAAATCATGGAAACTGGATCTTCATGTATTTCAGACATTGACAGTGTCATGGGGAACTCCAGACATAGATCTGTTCGCTTCTCCACTAAACCACCAGCTGCCAAAGTTTTGCACTAAAAGGTTTCATCACACAGCCTGGAAAGTGGATGCTCTTTCTTTCAGTTGGAAAAATCTTCATGTGTATGCCTTTCCACCTCTGCCTCTCCTCCCAAAGGTACTTCTAAAGGTCAGACAAGACAAGCCAAGGATGATTTTAATAGCTCCAGATTGGGCTCGGCAGTACTGGTACCCATTGCTGAGGAGTCTGGTAACACCTATTGTCTCAGAAGGACGGGCATCTGCTCAATGTCAAGCTTCACTCTCTTCATCTAACAGCTCGGCATATTCTGTTTTGAACCATAGCAGGTCTCAGCTTCCTCAACAAGTTTTGAATGTGATTATGGAAAATGGAAGAGATTTTTATTTTGGTGTGCAGCAAAGGATTTGGATGTTTCTGAGCCAAATTTGAGTGTGGCTCTTCAATATCTTACTGAGTTATTGGACAAAGGTTTGTCTTTCTCTTCCATTAAGATTCATGCTGCAGCAATTTCAGCTCACTATGATTGTGACCCACCATTGTTTTCTCATCCTTTGTTCAAGCAATTTCTTAGAGGGCAAAGAATATAAGACCCCGAGCTCCTACTCCTGCTTGGGACCTCAATTTTGTGTTGGAGAAACTCACTCTACAACCTTTTGAGCCTGCAGCTACTGCTGAATTGAAATATTTGTCATGGAAGACTGCTTTTTGTTAGCCATTACATCTGCAAGAAGGGTGTCTGAATTGCAGGCCCTTATGGCGGTTGAGCCTTTCCTGATTTTCATAAGGATAGGGTATCTAATCCTTCCTTTATGCCTAAAGTGGTTTCTAGTGTGGCTTTAAACCAAACTATTCATTTGCCTACCTTTTATGCAGATCCCCAAAATAAGGGAAAAGATTTTGCACACTTTAGATGTACACAGGCAGTTGCGTTATTATTTAAGCAGGACTAAGGATTTTAGGCAGTCTCAGCAGTTGTTTGTTTCTTTTGCTTTGAGTTCTCAGGGCAAGCCTGTGTCAAAACAAACTATTTCTAAGTGGATTGGGTTTTGCATTGCATTTTGTTATTCCCATCATGGCAAGGAGATTCCAGCTGGGATTAGGCCTCATTCCACTAGGGCTACTGCCACTTCAACAGCATTTCTAAGGGGTGGCAACTAAGGATATTTTGGAGGCAGCTACTTGGAGTTCAGTGCATACTTTCTCTAAGCATTACCACCTTCCTCTCTACTCTAAATCTAGGGCTGGTTTGCTATTTTGCAGGGCATGTTGTCAGCTCCTGCTTCCTTATGATTTGCCAGCCTCCCTTACCTCTGCTTTGGGATTCTACCCAAGTGTTAGGACTGCAGCAATGTGGTATGAAGAACATAGTACAGTTTTGTACCTACCATAAATGTAGATGTTATCCACATTGCTGGTGTGGGTGAGGTTATACTCTTGTAAATTTGTATATATTGTATATATATTTGGTGCAGGAGTGTGTGGTGTTTTTTTTTGGTTTTAGCCTTATCTTTTTAGGGTCTTCTGACATCTGGGGCAAGAAAAGACATACTTTGGTATTCGGGCCGACTGGGACAGCGGACTACCCAAGTGTTAGGACTGCAGCAATGTGGATCTTCGAACATCTACATTTATGGTAGGTACAAAACTGTACTTTTCTTCTCATAAACTGTCAACCAGGAAGCTATATAATGGCAACTGGAAACGATTTGTTCACTGGGCTTCTCACCACGACGTTGACCCATATGTTGCACCTATTCATACCATATTAGATTTTTTGTCTTCCTTGTTCTATGATGGCGCAGCAGCTGCCACCATAAGGGTTGAATTGGCTGCCATTTCCAACTTTCATGTAGGATTTAACGGATCTAACATCATGTCCCACAGACTATGTAAGGCCTTTTTGAAAGGTACCCACCATCTCAGACCACCTATCGGTCACCCTGTCTCTCCCTGGAATTTGAATCTTGTTTTATCCCAATTGATGCTTGCCCCCTTCGAACCCACTTCATCTTGTGATTTGAAGTTTCTGTCTTGGAAAACAATATTTCTGGTAGCCATTACATCTGCGCGTAGGGTCTCTGAACTCCAAGCCTTATCTTCCATACCCCCATATTTAATCTTCCACCCTGATAGGGTGTCCCCCAGGACAAATCCTACCTTTCTTCTTAAGGTCTGTTCAGAAACTAACTTAAATCAGTCCATTGAGTTCCCAGCCTTTTTTAGACACCATACCAACAGAATGGAATATATGTTACACAAGCTTGATGTTCACAGGCAATTGAGATTCTACTTGGGCAGAACGAAAGACTTCAGACAATCTGATCAGCTCTTTGTCTCTTACCGCAGAACCTTTCTTGTTCTCTGTGCATCAAAAATCACATTATTTAAGTGGCTTTCTGATTGCATTAAATTAATTTATTCCTCCACTAACCAGCCATTACCGACTAATGTCAAAGCCCATTCTACCCGGGCTGTTTCTACGTCATTAGCTCATGCAGCTCGTTTACCATCTGTGCAGCTGCTACTTGGTCCAAACCTCACACGTTTATCACTCATTACAAAGTGGACAGGGCTTCCTTTGGTTCCACTGTGCTCGGGAATGTTCTCTCTTGAGCCACACAGGATAAGGGTGCTTGGGACGCTACCCACGTGTAAGAACAAAACGGCGAGATAGAACAACGTCACATAAGTTATGTCCTTACCATAACATTCCATGTGAGTTGTTCATCTCGCCTTTTTGTTCTTACATTCCCTCCCACCTTCCCCCTCCTGGTGAGAAAGATGGTTGCCTTGGTGGATTGGTTGGTCTTGTCAGCCTGTCTTCTTAAGACAGACTGTTTTCTTTTCTGAAAATCTATATATACCTAGATGGGTAGGTACTGCAGTACTTATTTTTTTTAGGCTGTCTTCGGGTGCAGCATGCTAGATCTGGGGTTTACAGTAGAGCATCATGGGATATATACTGGGTCTCGAGCTTCTCTGAGAGTTTGAGCTTGAAAAGCGGCCAACTCAGAGCCGAGGGATCGGCTCCGAACCCAAGTGTAAGAACAAAAAGGCGAGATGAACAACTCTCATGGAACGTTATGGTAAGGACATAACTTAATTTTTCGCTATGTTAAATGAGTTTAACATAGCGAGACAGCTTTAAAAAAAGCAACGGAGAATCTCCGTTGCTTTTTAAAAGCTGTCTCGCTATGTTAAAGTCGTTTAACATAGCGAGACAGTGTGAAGCAATGGAGATCTTGCGTTCTCTGTTACTGTAAAAAAAAAAAAAAAAAGTTATAGTAATGGAAAGTCCGGGCGACCGGACCTTTTTCCATTACTATAACTCTGATTTACAATGTGCACGCTGACTGACCAATCATTGTGTACGTTTTTGAATATTTAATGTGGGGTCGTTGTATAATATGCTTTGTTCACTTAAGCTCCTCCCCCAAGAGCATCACTGTTGCCCTCAGTAAGTTTAATTGGCTCCCATTTGATACTAGAACCTCTTTCCTGCTTAATCTGTTGATCTTAAAAACTGTTTAATGAATAGTACGCTCCATCTTTTAAAAACTCCCTCCTACTCAGATTCACAGCCTGCTCTCTCAATCTGTGACAGTAACATCTATACAAGGTCTCCTTTTTATCATGGTTAACAACTGAGAGATCATACAAAGTTTGAAGTTGGAAAGATTTGATAAGACTCCCCTAGTTTATAAAATAGAATTAGTTCCTAGAGGATTAGAACCATGTATGGTCATCACATTGATCTTTACTGCTGCAGTACCGTAGCAATGTGGGTTATATCCTGTCAAGGATACAACTGACCAGCTAGCAGAGCTTAAGGGCACCTTCCATGAACCCAAATTGTCAGTCAGCTCGAGCTGAGCTGACTAAGACAGGTTTGAGTGACCAGACCTTTACAGCTTCACTTCACTGAAGAGTATGCTCCTTTGAGACTTTTGAGGATCAATGGTCAGCTTGTGTTTTCATTTGCTGAGCAAATAAGTTCCCTTTGGGAGAACCATTGTGTTGATGGGTTTATCACTTTTCTCTTTAGGAAAGTTATTTTAAAGCTAGGATTGTGTTTTAATGGTCTGTCTCGAGACTGTAACATAAATTTAAATGGAGCTTTTTTTGTCAGTTTAAAAGTGGTATAAATTAACTGAAAATTGTTTTTTTTTCTGTGGCGAAATCATTTTTATTTTACTTTTGTGGGGGTTGGCATAGTTTTTTCTGTCAAAAAAAGTAACTTTTGTGGGGTGGTAGTATTTACCGGCAACTGTTGCTCGTCTTCCTACGGAAAGAGGCACCATATGATCCCACTGTCTCTCCTTCTCCAGCCACAGAGAGAAAAAATTAAGCAAACTGCCTTTGCCATCACAGGCTAGCAATTTGCCTCATCCATAAGTAGGTGACTCTGCTGTGGCTTCAGTTGTACCTCAGGCCAGTCATCTTTTATCCCTGGATTCCTGTGGTGTAGCACCTAAAGCTACTGTGATCTGGGGGAAAGTCACTTCCTCTGAGACTGTTGGGGGGGGTCCACTCAGTGTGCAAGGGAGAGCCACACTTGTTGGCCCTGGGAGAGTTAAGAGGGAAGGCTTCCCTATTTTGTCAGATTGTTGTGCCCTTCCCTGGGGAAGCTACTGGTGTCATAAGTAACACCGCTGGTCCCATTTTTCTTGTTGAAAAGAAACCGAAAACTAAACATGCATCTACTGCTCCTCAAAATTTTTTTTTTTTTTTTGGCCCTCGATTTAATTTGAGCTATTGATAAATTCTTGTAAAGTAGTTTCTGGTAAAAGAAAGCTGGGCATCTCCTTTCCTGAAGAGATTCAAAATTCTGAATCTGGTAGGATGACGACTGAACAGATACAGGTTTTGTCTTCAGATTTCTGAATTGGACTCTGAGGATAGCTCAGATGTTCTTCATCTCACATTGCTGCAGTCCTTACACTTGGGTAGTCCGCTGTCCTCGGTCGACCCGAATATCAAAGTATAAGGCTGACGTCGGTCAAGGCGCATTTGACTGACATCAGAACGTCAGGGTACAAATGCGCATGACCGACGTCATATCCTCAGTCTTTTTTGCCGCATGGTCCGATGCAGAAGCAGCGTTGCAAGTGCCGTTCGGCGTTCTGAAATTTTTCGAATTCGGAGTTTCAGACCGAGTCAAAGTTGGCGAAGTACCCCGTTGGGGAATATTTTAGTTTTTCTTGCCAGGC